>NC_081517.1:38204440-38399440 GCF_030273125.1 Centropristis striata | reverse complement strand
GACCGTTTCAGGCACTTTTCTCTGGCTGAGTGACAGAAGTTCGCCTTCGTGTAGCAGTGGAATGAATTCCACAGCATTATGACCGCATCAGTTCCTTCGGCTCTTTGAAAGAAATGCAGCACAGAGTCTGTTGTTATCAGAGCGTAGGCCCAGCCACCTTCTCCCTTTATGGGCATGTTTCGCTAATCTTGCTACTGGCCTCTACTTTTTTAAGTCGAAACAGGTGTTGCACTCATAACGCAATCTTGTATTAGAGAAAGTACCTCAGCTCATACTCCTCCGAGGCCGTGTTTTCTTTGCAGATTCCTTTCTTGGCCAGGAGGCCTACACCTTGTTTCACATGAGTTAGAGACTTTAGGACGAGAGTCATTAAAGCTATTTTGATAAGGGTGACATTTTTAAGATGGACTTGCTAGGGGTCAGATGTACTTGTTACAAGTCGATGCATCAAAAAGCAATGAAGGATTCATGTGCCGGCATTAAAGCAGTCAAGACAAAAGTCATGCCCGCTGTGAGTCACAACTCATCATTTCTGTTTTTGCCATCCACTGTGTGCGTGTTAGCAGGTAGGTGAGTTTTATTGTCTGCCTTAAAATAAAAGCGATATAAAGTAAAAATCAATCTGGCACAAGACCCAGTAAAGGTTTGTGCTTTGGTCCACTCAGCCACCCTCCTCTCTGCCTTTTCTTCCATTTTCATGTCTAAGGATAGAGAGATTAAAGGGAGTCCATGTCTCAACCCTGAAGAACTGCCATCACTCAAAGATGAGCAGTGCCAAGCTCCTCTCTCTCTCCCCTGCTCTACTTCTCTCTCTCTCCATCCATTGGATACGCAGCATCCCCTGGTGCTCTTTGGCCCTTCTCTTCATCCTAAACCCACTCGCACACACATCACACGCATGATTTACTGTCATACACTCCTGTGTGTGCCTGTATGCATGCGTGTGAGTGAATGTGTGCTCACATATGTGTTCTGTGTGCATGGCAGCGGCCACATCAAATAGCAGCGTTCCTCTGAGACATTACCCCATCCATTCTCATCCCCCCGTAGTGATTCCAATACAGAGAAAAGACAACATTTCAAAACCTGAAAAAATTAATAAATAAAAGTAAAGGCAGACTACATCTGGCACAATGTCTGTACTTAAGGTTTCCAAGTATGTGTCTGGGGAGGAGATCTGGTGGGACGGAGCCTGAGTCGGCTTGGAAGCAGTAGAAACGGATGTCACACTGGAAATTTATACGGTGCGGTTCAGGGAGCAACGGCTGTAAATTGACAAGTGATGCTTGTGAGCAGCGTTACCCGTCTGTTTCCCTTTCTCTCATCTTCTATCTTTTTCCGCTCATCTTTTTCTTCTCTTCGCGTAGCTGTTACTTCATACATCTGTGCTCGCCCCAAGCATTATTGTTAACGGCTGAGAGATACAAAAACAAGCCAGAAGACTGAAACGGGGAAGAGGTAGCTGTGCGAAGAGATGTGGGAGAAAATTACTTGTGTTCCCTTTGTAGCATGAAATAGTGACAGACAAAAAATATGAGGTACATCTGAAGCCAATATCTTTAATCTTTAAGCAATGTTTTGCTTGGATGGATGTGACCCTTAAGTCCCATTTTGGCAGTGATGAGAGAGTATGAAATGGAGTGGAACTGTAATACAAGTCTAAAAATATAAATACTATATCACCAGCTAAACCTGAAAACGACTGAAAATTGGGCTTTAAAAAAAAAAGAAAGAAAAGAAATTACCAACATTAACTATAATCCCTGCCATTTCTCCCTGGAAAAATGTTTAATATGGCCCAGGCTATTAGGCCACAATGTTGAGGCTGAGTGTGTGTGTGTGTGTGTGTGTGTGTGTGTGTCTGTGGGCACACCGGCACGTGTGTGTGTATCTGTGCTATAGTTTGATCGGGTCATTCTACTGTATAAATGTCTCTAATGGCAGCACTCTTTTTAATAATGCAGGAACCTCTTTTCTCTGTCCCTCCTCCCCATCACATCATGTTTGGAGTGACAGCCACATGAGCCACCATTCCCACTGCACTCAGTCTACAGCAGGTCACCTAGTCACACACACACACACACACACACACATACAGCCAGACAGAGGAGCCCATACCAAGACCACAAGACTGTAATAAGATGCTAAGAGAGAAGCTCACAAAGAAAGACAACTGGCGACTTGCTGTAATTTAGTAATTGAAGACATTTTTGCAGTGCAGGGAGAGGCTGAAGATGAGGATTAGTTGTGGTGCGATGCTTCACAAAATCTATGATTTGAAGCAATTTTGGCATTTAAATCTACTTAAGTGTTCTTAGCAGAGAATGACATTGCTGTTTCGGGGTGTAAATCACAAGTTTGATCACGATATCATATAAATTCTTTGGGAAACCATCTGCATTTGCTGAGATCACAACATATACACCTTGATAAGATTTCAATTTGATTCAGCTCATGTTTTAACCTTAATTTATGTTTTGACAAGCACATTTAAAAAAACTAGAAGATATTAGCTTTCAATTGAATCTTGAAACATGTGGGTTGGCCTTACATTTTTTCTGTTAGAAGCTTTGAAAAAATGTTTGTCTAAAGTGAACCCGAACCAGCCAATGGAAAGGTGGGGTTAAAGGTCTAAAAATGCTGTAAATGCACAGAATATTAACTGTCCACTCCGTGTAAAACATACAGTACATTGATACAAGAAAAGCAAAGAATAAATAACAAAATAACTTTAAAAAATTATACAAATTGAGCTGATGTATGAGAGCATGTGTGGCAGCAGTTTGTGGAGGGCCACAGAGCTGCAGTCTGACAAAGAAATCACACATACAATGGATATTTTCAAAAATTGAAAATAATTGTAGTTTTTCTTTATAAAAAAAAAAATCTAATTTAAGAGGAGGTTATGTTTTGGTCATACCGCCACACTATATGAGTCCACACTCACACTCGCCCGGGCAATGTTCAGCAGTGACATCTGGTAGACTTTGCTTTTCTCCCACCAGCACCGCCGCACGCCAATTGAGAACAGACAGATGCCAAGACCACTGTGGCAGCTCTGTCTTGCTCCCTCTCTCGCTTCTTTTTTTTCCTTCCACTCCCAGTGTACCAATTCTCTCTGATATGGGAAACATGCTGTCACATCTGGGCCTTCCAGAGAGAAAGAGACGTGAAGGGAGAGATAATACGAGACAAGGATGGGTGAAAGGATCATCAGGGCACACAGAGAGGAACTCTCACACCGCTGCTCTCCTGCACACACACACACACACACACACACACACGATATGTCACAGCCCCAAACATCAATGTGGTTGCCGTGAGGTTGATGCCCCTTCAGGGTGACAGCGTGATAAGAAGGGTGTATTATACTGTAGCACCAATGCAGCATGGTGCGCGTTACTTGCTGCACCCCTACCTCGTCTCTTCCGCTCTTTCCCCTTCTCATTAACCTCGGCTCTGATTGCCCCCAGGACTCCCTTGTGCTAATTAGAGGGGGGAAATATGTCTACGATGCATGCACTATTGTACAAACACACACACACACACACTTTTGCGTGGCTGACAGAGAGGCTTCTGTAACTGGAGGTGTGAGAAAGGCTCGTCTGCTATTGTGTTTCATCTAAGTTGTGAATGTGTTGGCAACCGCAGGGTTAACCCCAGCAGGTGACAGTTAGCAGCACTGTTGATTCCTTTTTACCCAGACAGCCTTCATCTCCGCAGTGCTCACTTCTTGATTTAGCTGCGCTAAATCAAGAAGTGAGCACTTTGTCTCAACATGACACAATTAGAGCTGAAAACGATGTGAAACTGTGAATTGATCATTTCATTTTTTCTCTCCGCCTTGTCAGTCACTTATTTTAATGGGTATCACTAGAATATTAGAATTTAATCACAATTCATATTCAAACATGTGCTCTCACAAAATAGCATTTTCACTGAACCAAATGATTCATGGAGAATTGCAATTCATTTAACTTTTTTTGAATTGTGCATTTTGTCTCTTTTTTTTTTTTTTTTTTTTTTACAAATAATTACACTCAAAATATGATTATAGGGGTGTGGAGGAATAGTCTGTAAAGAAGAAACGGAAATTATTTAAGAGGTGCTGGATTATTTACCTAATATAATCATATGTGGGCAATTAACCAATCAAGATTTCAATTTTTTAATATAACAGATATCGTAAATATCGCGACGCCACAAGTTCAAATAGGATCAGACAAAAAAACTAATTTATTTAATGTAATTCCTTCATATTTTAATGAGGATTGACCTCTTGTGGCGACATGCTTAGGATGCAGATGAACTGACTGCCAAATTGAATCTCTTTACAAAATCACACACACACACACACACACACACACACACACACACACACACACACACAATGAGAATCACACAATGACTGTTCCCAGATCCATGACGAATTAAAGCCTATTGACAGAGAAGCTCCTCCAGTGTTCAGACATTTCTAATAGCACATTGACATCTCCATTCAGGAGGCTGTTGTGTTCTGGGGAGCAGAAGGCCCTTTTTCTTTTTCTTTTTTGTTTTACATGCTGTTAGGGACAAGCACAAACATATTGTGGGAGTTGTACAGCAAATAGCCATTTGTACCTGGACTGGACCTGGGGAGAACTAGGGAAGAAAGAACGAGAGGGACGAAGAGTGGGGGGGTTAGATATACGGAGGCAGGGGAGGGAGATGGAGAGCGAAAGAGTATTTAAGAGCACTTGAGTGCCAGCATAGATGTAGTCACTTCTCCCAGTGGACAAAACCAGGCCCCTCTGCACCATGGCATGATTTTTCACTTTAGCAAGCACCACTCAGTACTCCTCCTTCAGTCCCCCTCTCCTTTCTCCTCTTCTCTCAGTCACTGCGTGCTTCAATGATTCCATCATTCGCTTTCATTCACTCCGGCTACAAGGGGCACACACTCACACTCACAAACACACACACTCAGGCACGCACACACACAATTTGACCCATTTGCCCCCCTGCCACGGGTAGTAAATAATTCCATTGTGAGGGCCATTAGCGAGTATCTCAAGGGTTAAGAGGGGAAATACGCAGGCAGTCAGATGGGCGATTAGACAATAAGAAGATGAAATGTCCACTATTGTTTTGTTGGTTATTGTTTTGCAGATCTCACATTAGACCTGTGGCTAATTCATATGCTTAATGTCCTCTTATTTTTTTCCCTCCAGAGGCCACATACTGTAGAGATGAAGACATTTACACACACATGTTCAGACATACACTCACATTATTTGTATCGCTACCTCTCTCTCACATGTGGCAGCAGGTTAGTCTGCCAAAATCTAATGATCAGCAGACCCGGTTCCCATCACTCTTTAGGATTCAACATCCCTTCAGACTAAAGGAAATGTAAGATGCAATTATGCAAAGTATAGAGAGGGCAGAGCCAAAAGTCTTCGCCTGTCCTCATGCATTCCAACGGTAAAACCAAACTGTTTGTGTTAATGTACTGGCCTGTGTGTGTGTGTGTGTATTTGCGTGTGTTTCTGTATGAGTATGGCCTAAAGCAATGCAGCTTGCCATTTTAGTCGAGGACTGCACCTTACATGGCTACATTACAGTCTTCCCAGTGACATAGCCTTTTAAGAATTAGTGTCACAAAGCCAGAAACCTCACAGAGTAGACTGAGTATGAACAATGCAATTCATCTTAATTGTGTCCAGACGTGTGTCAGTGCATGACTTGGACATGCGGTGTGTGTTTGTGTGTCTGAATCGTCACACAGCCTGCAGTCCAGTCAGTACGCATGAACCTGCGGACACACTAACTGGTCCTCTGAGCCTTTAGTTCAGCCACTGTCAGAGGGATCCTTGTATTTTTCCACAGGCATGTCAGAGGATTACACAGTCCCTCTGCTGTTTCACTGACCTCCCCCTCCAGTACACACACACACACACACACACACACACACACACACACACACACACACATACATCAAAGCAGCTCAGCGTAGTGCCCAGCACTGAGCTAGGGGCACACTGGCCTACTCACTCAGCAGGCCGTTGGCACACACTCCACATCTGCCTGCAGGGATTGCCAATGGCAAGCATGGCCCCTGTGTGTGTGTGTGTGTGTGTGTGTGTGTGTGTTTATAAGAAAAAACACATTGAATCTTTGTTGGGTGAATATCTGTCTGAAAAACAACTTATATGAAATATTTTGTGGTTGCAAAAAAAGACGGCGTCACTTTTTTATAAGTTACAAATTGCGGCCATTTAAACTAAAATATCTGAAAAATATAACATTTATACATCTTTTAAGTCAGTCCAAAAGTCTCGGAAAAAACATAAATTTTAATCAGACAATATGTCAGCTACATTCCAATAACAGGTTCCAATAATTTTACTGAGCGATAAACTGAACCAGCACAACACAGCAACTCTCGTCCATTTAATGTTCATATTTTTCATAACCAGGAAAATTAAGTTCCCTTTAGAAAGCAAAGCAGGTGGGATAATGAATGGGACAAGATGTTTCCCAGCATTCCTAGTTATTAACTATCAATCAAATGTGTTTTCAATACTAGCAAAACTGAATGCTGATGAAAGTTGTTCAAAACCAGGCAAGCAGGTAAATGGAATGCATACTGGGTAGCAATGTACAAGAGTTATAATGCAACATGAATTATTAAAGCACCTAGGCACACTAGCTGAGGGGAAGATATGGTGCATGTGAATTATCTCTGATCAATATATAGAGTTTAGTGGTAACAAGGTTCCTAATTACGCCCCCGTTTGACCACACGCTCACCTCTCCTGCCACCTTTTTGTTTTCTTCTCCTTCCAAGCTCTGCTAACATCCCACTCTTCTTCTGTCAGGCGCTTTGGCCTACACACAGGGCAACTATACAAGTACAATACAGATCAATGGGTTAACACATTAACACAGAGACAAACAGCAGACAAGGTAAGAGCGTCAGGACCTTTAACCCAAACACTTCTACCCCTCCAGGTTGATCAATAGTCAGAAAAATAGCATTAAGAACCCATCGCACTTATTCCATCTCTCTCCTTCTTCACTAATCAGTCTTTCGATGCTATCTCTCTCGCCCCTTTCTCTTTTCTATTGAGGCGGAGAGGGAAGTCTATTTCCCTGAGCTCCTTAGAAATCCCAGAAGCCTGTATGCCCCTGTCTCACCTCCAAGCCACAGCCAGACACCCTGTTAGAGGCTATTACTGTCGTTAGCTTCCCCCTCCATCCCAACAAGACTCAGACAGAACCTGGACATTAGCTAATCTATACTTATTGCATCTGGGTCCCTCTCACAGCCTTGTAATTCATATGGAGAGACATATTAGCGCGACATATTAGGCTGGCAACAGCTCGACGAGGTGAGATGCTACACTGACGCTAAATTGACTTAGCCGTAGCCTCTCGGGACGGTGTAGGGCACTGCTGCGAGCTGAAGACTCAGGCCTGGGCTGCCTATATTGAGTTTCTGTGATGGCTGTTTAGCTTGTAGCGCTACACGGGGGCAGAGAGGGGGAATGGAAGGTGCTCCGGCTCATCGCGTTTGCTGACAGGAACCCTGCAGACCACAAGGCTATAGGGATCAATAGCATTGCACTGCACAGCACTGCCAGACCAGACCAGACCCAAATACAAGAAGATTGCATTACACATGGGCTTAAATCAGGACAAGCCTGCAGTGCTATTAGCACAAACACTTTCAATTTGCACTTAGATTCAGGCAAGCACTTCATTATCTCATACTCTTTTAGACAAAGTCTATACAATCTTTCCCAGACACACAGGCCTTTGCCAATTCCCAGTTTGTACATCCTTGAATCCTTTCCTCACCTGCTCTCCTCACATCTAAGTCCCACCAGAGTGGAGGGGGCAGGGACCTTGCCTTAATTAAGGCCTATATTTTCAATATAGTACAACCTTCTGGTGTATTTGTAATTGTAGACCCACATATTTCTTAACTTGTTGTATAAGTGTGTCAATAATGTTGCTAAAATGTATATATCTTATAGCTCCTTACAGCTTATAGCTTATAGCTCCGAGATCACAAGCTAGGATCAAGAAGTGAGGAGACGAGGAGATGAGGAGGCACAAACTCCAGAAATGGGAAAGACCCACACGCACAGGTTATGTTTTTGTCTGGTGATCCTGGACCCGAGCCTCCAGGTGGCCCTGCATCCTTTCTCTGTACAAACAGAACAGCGGTTCGCTCCACTTCCCCTATGTCACCGAGGCCAAGCCCAGACATTGTGCGGCCCAACCGGCCTGCTGACACGGCCACCCAGCCTGCCAGGGATTTGCCGCCGGGTCACAGAGTTGACATTTATTAAAGGAAGTTGCATGGAGAGTTACGGGGAGTTGACAGTCCTCTCATCACGTCGCACTCCAGAATTCAGAAACCTGTGCAGTACACACCCCGCTATGTTTCCAACAATAAAAGAAACAATGAAACTGTTAAGCACTGTATGACCCTCCCTGGGCCCACTACAATGAGAATGACAGCTTTCATTCCCCCTGCCACTGGGTTTGGAGTTCCTTGCTGGGAATTACAACTTATAACCCATTTTAAAGAGGAATCAAATACAGATGTTTGATAAGAGACACATCTTTATAAAAAAACATTACAAATCACATGAAAAAACAAAAGCCTATATGTTAAAACTACTAAGTGGGCAGTATGAATGATTGTGAGTGAATATTTGTGGGCCGCGAGGGGGAATGTCGAGTTTAGTGGACCATGAGGAACAATGAAAATCTAAAAAGGAGAAGTCGAGTGAAATGGATTGAGTGTGTTGAGGACCAGATGTGCCGTGGATGGATCAAACATCTGCTGGCTCTGCAAGGCCTTAATGGTCCTGAATGACCCCCATCTTCTAACCTTTCTCACCATGTGTCCCGGTAAACCTTTTGTTCTCTACTATCTTTCCCGTCTTATAGACCAAGAGTCGTTTTTTAACCATGTTCTAAAGAACGACTTGAGAAAGGTATTCTTCAGAGTAGTTGCACAGCATATGATTGCGAACATGAACACGGATACAAAAGACAGGATTCAAATTTTGCAGTGCAGATTTTTTTTTTTCTGTTATTGTTCTCGATTCTGTGTTTTGATGGTCTAGAGCTTTTCTTGGTGTATAAGTTACAGTACAAAGAGGCAGCACCAGATGGTAATGGTGTTTATTTTTGCAGTAAGTAATCACCATTCTGGAACTTATGACAGTAGACAGGCCCAGGGACCTGGAACCATGCCCCGAGAGACCTGAGCACCACTTCCTGTTGTACCCACATGATCGCAGACACACACATACACCATCACACACATACACATTCATGCACACATAAACAAGAACATCCTCCGGGCCGCTGGCGATGTGAGCCCCTGGGCCACAGGGATAGATGTGTTCTGGCACATAGGTTGGGGTAGTGTGAATTACACTGCAGCCACACTGGCACCCTGCGCCTCCAAGATGAATGAGCCAAGTATCATGCCAGGCAACAATTCCAGAGAGGCTGTTTAAAAACAGAGATACTGCACTGTTGGTAATTTGGGACCATTTTACCCACTCAGTACAATATTTCACTTTGAAAAAAGTATAATATTCTGCATACACTGCAGCCCGACCTTTGGTGTCACTTACAATATTGTTATTAGTGTTGTTCACTATAAAAAGAAACAACTTAAGCCCATAAGAACCATTTAAAATGCCTGATTAATTTGCCTAATTATTTAATTACAACAACAGCTAATTATGATACAAATTACAGCTGCTTTTGACTTGAATTGCAGGCTTTTATATTATGCAAAAATATATATTTTTAAATGCTTTCCAAAAGTGCTTTTGTGCATTGGACTTATACTTTGACAACATTTTCAAAATTACAAATGAAAAGTTTTATCATACATTTTATTTTCAACGTTTTACTTGTACCTTGGATTTATTTTATGTCTTTCTGAGGTTTCAGAAATGTCAGCACTATTTAAATGTTTTATTGATCTATAATAAGTGATTTTTTTGTGCACTTATAATCATGTTAGTACATGCTTTACAATGTATTTCTTATCCATTTAACATGGTATTATAATCAGGAGCTATGACTGTTAACAAAGCTTGATTAAGTATTATTTACTAATGATTTTAATTCATTAATGATGGTTATTTCCCGCATATTTTATATTTTATCTCTTGAGTGTGTGTACATAAGTCACTATAAATTTTTCAAATACAGATTTATTTATTATTTAGATTTGGTTATTAACAGAAGTCCCTTCTGCTTTATGAGACGGTTAAAAGTAACAAAAAGCTGAAAAAATGGAAACGACAGAGTAATAAAGTCTGATTTAAAACCCTGGATGTTGAATTTGCATGGTAGGCTGCTGAGCCAACAGCACCATCAGGACATAATGCATAAAACTTTGGAGTACTTGTCCAGCAGTCTCTGATATCCTCCTGTTCATTTCAAAGCTAACATAACACATAATGACTGATTTACAATTACCGAGTCCTGAGCAACACATTGTTGCCAATTCACCAAACAGCCTGTATCATAGATTCCTAGTTAACATGACAGACTCAGACTCCTCTGGGGCACCCAGACCCCCTAGTGGCCCTTCCTCAGTGTGTGAGTCAGGCTGCCAGTGAAATACTGTCGGAGAAAGGAGCGGGGTGGAGGGAAGGTACCAGAGAGAGAGAGGCTCGAGTTAATGGTCTTGCATCTTCCTGGCAGCATGTCAATAATGGCTCTGATCACATTAAGTAAAGAGTCCATTAGCTTATTCTCTTTCCTCCTGCATGCTCCACAGCAAAGGCACAGGAGAAAACTGAAAAGCTCCCCTAATGCAGTGTGTCTGCGTGTTACAGACACCTCTATCTGTTCCCAGGCAGACCAAAACAAAATGACTTGGGAGGTACAATCCATTATCCATTCACATCTATTTCCTTTTACACAGTGACGTGAAAGTGATGTGCGGATTATTTTGATTGTGTGGAGATCAATGATACATTCCAAGCAGTAGAGAGGAAACATTCGGAGAAGATGTAACACATTTTTCCATCTGGGGCTGCAACTACTTCAGACTGTGTACACATTAAAAAAAAAAAGTGTCATGTATTGTTTTTATGATCTGGATCCCTCATGTAAAGCTTTCATTAGCATTAAATAAACTAGTATGCTTTTATCATGAGCCTGACCAATATGGGATTTTTGAGACTGATATCGTTTTTAGATGGGATATTAAAAATCACACATATCTACTAATAAAATATATCAACGATATCAACTAATTCTAGAAATGAACATGAAGATAATAAAGAATAACACAAAAATAAAATAATTTAAGAATGGTACTGTATGCTCTGTGTCAGTCAATTTTTGACCATTTAATAAAAAAAATAATATATCATTATGTTCAATACCAGTCAATTGCTGACCATTTAGATAAAGAATAAATAAAAGTAAAATAAAAAGCTATATAAACATCAGTGTACGTTCCGTATCAGTCAAGTGCTGACCATTTAAATTAAAAATAAGAATTAATAAAATAAATTGTTATACGACAGCTTCAACCCATCAACTCAAGCATCATTTTCTGCATTATATGTTCTGTAAAAAAAGGTTTTCATATCAGAAAACATACAGATCAGCGATAACGATATGTCTGTGATGTGCCAATAACCGACCTATCATAGACTGATCTTACAAAGTTTGTTCTATCAGTTGGCAGGGCTCTACTTTAATTATGTTTCACTTTTTTTGTTACCTACAAAAGACTGTGTTTTGCTACCGATTACTAGCCTTGGGATATAGTGTGATAAAGGGCGGGTAATACATGAAATAGAAACAGAAATGACTGATACATCAAGACACAGAACAAATGTAGTGTATGTGGCCAAAGAGCAAATTGTGAGCATATGTTAATGCACCTTCTCTGCACCGGCCTCCTGCCAAAATAGTAATCAAGACAAAGGAGATGTGATATAAGAGGGAAAGAAAAGCAGGTTGTCAGCCCTCCCCTCTTCCTCCACATCTCTAACAACACATACACACACACACTGGACAGACAGACCATTTCTCAGCCGCCTCACTGCTCTCCATTGGCCCTGGAGGGGGCACAGCGGCCCCCACATCTGTCTCCCAGGCCCACGACAGACCTGGCTGCTGCATCCAGATCCAGCAGATCACACGAATCATCCTCAATTAATGTGAACCATCAGGCGTTCCCTCGCTGCTTCTATCACTCCACCCTTCTTCTCTGAGGCATCCCCTCTAGCTCAGTGCTGGGTCCGCTGAGTTTTACACATTGACCATGGCTACGGTTCCTTAGCACAGTTGGGTGAGGCCAGCCAACGTTATTGTGTATGCTTTGTGAAAAGAGACAGGGAATCAATACATCAGCCCAGACCCAGACGTTGCTCACATGTAAGTGCTGCGAGGCGGTTTTTCAGAGGTTCTGAACTCAGAGAACAGCCAACTTTGCTCTGCAGCGAACCGGGGCCTGAAATGGCTTCCATGTGCCGCCCCATCTGCACCTCTGCTGGGCTGTGGCCAAACAAATGTCCTTTTCACTTTTTAAAGATGCCGAGGGACAGCTTTAAAAAAAAAAAAAAGGTGGCGATGGTGGTGGAGGTCAGTGGGGTTGAATGAATTTCTTTAAAAAAAAAACAAAAACCCATACAGGTTTGTTTTCAAAAACAGATAATGAAAAAAGACAAGTCGGTGGGAAAAGAAATGGAAACTGTTTACTAAAGGCCACCTAGAACCAGGGATGTGCCAGATTGTGACTCACCCGTCTGTGGTAAAGTCCTCTATAATAACCCCCCCGCCCCCCCAACCCTCCTCTCCCTTTCCTTGCAGTCTGCAACTGCACTATAAATCTCACTCCAGTCGATTAGTGTGCCCTTAGCAACAACTAACACACAGTCATGAAATTTTAACCAAAGCCATGAGTTAAATGAGGTTGAGAGGGGCAGGCAGGGTATCTTGCGGCCTCTTGGTTGATCAGTGTGTCTGGCCTGGCGAAACAAGCCCTGTGGCCTCTTCACATTTACTCACATAAGAGCCCAGGAAGCTTTCCTTTGTGGCAGTGATGAGCATAATATTGACCAGGCCAATGCCCTTTCCTTGACTGTTAATGAAATAATAAAATAGGAATCAAACTACATAGAACTGTTCCAAGTTGTATTTGGGAATATGAGCTAATCACCAGTATCACAAAGTCGGCTGTATTTTCCATCCTCAGTGCTAAAATTAAAGATGGAACAGATTTCATTTGGCATATTTACTGAAGCCTGTGCACAAAGGATGAACATAAGTGGTCGTAAACTACAACATATTGTAACATGATTTTGGGCTGTTTTATCTGATGTACCTCATTTCCCACCAAAGTGTAACTTTGGTTGTCACTTATTAAAACCAGACCACATTCAGAAAGGCTGTGTTTTGACTTACAAGAAGAATCCAGTGTGCTATTCTTTACACAATACTCTCCAGAGTATCCCAGAGGAACAGTGTGGGGAAGTCTACGACGATAACTTTTACTTCTTTGGCTGCTTTTTGATATTTTTCTGATGTATTAGGCGATAGCTTTCAACCACACAATATTGTAAGCTACCGTAGATATCTGTTTTTTTCATGTAAATATTTAAAATAAGGTACAGTTCAAAGTTATGGCTTAATTTGTGAAATGGGAAACAATAACGTTTTTACTGTTGCCTTGTTAATTATATATTTATGTGAGCATGTCCGTGAGCAGACAGCCCATGTACAATAGATTTTCATCTTGCTATAAATATACAAGTCAATGTTCCTGCAGTTTAGAAAACATCAAACCTCCAAGGTGGATACACAAGGTCACACCCAAAAGTAACAGATTCTTTTGTTGTGCAGAGCATAAAGGAGGAATTTAACATGATCACAGAGTGCAAATTTCAACCTCTATGATTCTTACAAATGTCCTCCACCCACATCTGGACGTAGCTACTGATTTCCCTGTGGTCCATCACAGGGGAAGAAGTAGAGCAGGTTGTTCACACATGACCCCTGACCTGCCACTGGGGAGCCAATGGGGGAGCAGCCTGTGTCTTGGGAGCTCTTGCCCTCTGATGTGATGGCTCCAGGCAGTGGGCTTTGCGTGAACCCATCCCCCATGGCACCCCTCGCCACTAGATCCTCTGCATTATTCATACAGCCCGAGTCGGGGTGGGGAGAGAAACAGAATATGGAAAAGGAAGCACCAAGGTTCAAGACCTTCTCAGATCACAAGGAACTTCTGCTTAACCTCCCTTGAAGTGGTGAACACAAGGATAGAGCAGTTTTTTTAAGGAACTGGATCTGAAAGCAGGACTGGGGATCAATGGGGATTCCCTCGAGGCTCGGTGGAGATCGCATTCACTGAAAGGTGATTGGTGAATCGATGCGGTTCCCATGGTTCACTTTGCCATTGTGAGAACTGATCCATCCCATTGCAAATGATACTGTCTTATGACTGGACAAGTTGCTCTTCTGTTAGAACCGGTGTATCATCGTCCTACACAGAATTTACATATGTTAACATGAAAATGTAAATATTGAGGCATTATGCGACACAAGCACTGAGGGTCAGAGAGATCCCATTGATCTACTGTATATAAGCACAGGTCAATAACATGTATTTATACTGTAGCTAATATTCTTATTTTTTTGCCGAGCATGGCATCTTTCTCCACTGCTTTCTAAATACACCCATTCACTGAGTATGATAGGTGATGATTAGTGAAAAGTATATACATGTTAAGCTGTTAATCCCTAATGCACACCATGCAACCTAACAACGCTTCACACCCCGGCTCTTAATACAGCCCGGCACATAACCTACTAATTGCATAATTGCCTGATTTGTTTTAACTGACAGTGGTGCCCTGGCCCATGACAAGGCCATCATTTGCTCATCCTCATTGTCAGCAATTTGCAAGGTGGATACCCCACTACACACCCACTACACAACATCCAGCAGCACAGTATTAGAGACAGCCATGAATTAAGAATGCATCACAGCGGCAGAGAGATGAATAAATACAGCCGTTGTTAGATTAATTCTGAGAGACATGGATGCAGGAAGATAAAATAAACTAACAGCAGCGGGCTGTCCACCAGATAAAGTGGGTACTCCATCGTCTCTCTGCTGTAATTATTGGCTAATAGTCATTAACCTGGCAAACAGAGGTTTAGCTGTATTGTTTAAAGGACTCTGGGATGCATAATGACAGACTAATATGTCATAGCACTGGGGGAGATGGGGGAGGGGTGGATTAATGAGATTTTACTGGAGGGAGTGTACAAGAAGAGGTGGGGCACGCCTGGAAAATATAGGGGAAAGAGGGCCACATTAAGCTAATTGGAAGATGAGTGCCTACTTGTAAAAGTGCTTCTAATGGCATATTTGTTTCTCTCACAGCATCACAAGGCTAATGCAGGGGAGTGGAGTTGTGAGACTTACTGTAGTAGGGACTACAGGGTGTTTGTCTGCAAATGTGTCAACACATTCTTTAGAAACTCATTCTAATACAATGTGCATTGATGTTCGATTGTTTATTCATTTTATGGGGCTTATCTACATTAGCACTTTTGTCTGGGATTTGTCATTATGACTATGAAACAATATCTAATTCAGCCAAGTGACTTCACTTTTGGTGGGTGTATTGGAGAGGACCCAATGAAGTGCAGGGTCAAGATCTATGGGACATACATGCATTTATTAGCAGTGCATTATGTAGACACAATGTAGTGCATTGTTAAGAGACTCCAATTAATAGACAGCTGCCGGTTCACCATACTCTCTATCGCTCGCTACAGTATATTCAAGAACAGATTAAGAAAGAGAGACTGATAAGGCCGGGGATGTTATATCGCAGCAAACTCACATTTTGAGCATCAGCAATGTATATTTCACAATGAAAATTTTAGAAGCTATCTGTTCGCAAATGACGTGTGTACTCTTGCATTACTAGAGTAAGCAACTGTGTCATGTCAGGTGTTTTGCTCAGGAGCCAAAGAAGCTCAGTGTCAAGTTGTTTGGATAAGAGGTTCACGAGAAGGCTCGTTCCAAACATCCGCGTCTTAAAGGGAAACTGAAGTAGTATTTTTAAAACACACTTGTTATAAATTAGGTTCTGCAGTGGCTTTTATGAAACAGCTATGTATTGAAAGGCTTCTTGGCACACAAACCAGTAGTTGTTTCCACATGGATGGAATCTTAAATCAAGTTTGTCCCCTCATATCCTTTTACAAGGCAATTTTTTGAATTTCTGTTGATTCCGTGCTACAAACCCGACCCCTACCCCGACCTCAACGCTTGTTGACTTGCCTCCAAAACTCAATTGACCAGTGAACGAGGGGTGCTTGGGTAGTCTTTTCTAAGACAGGGTCCAGTGCATAGCAGAACCGCTGACCTGTACTGACAGCTGGCTGGCCCTTCCTAACACTAATGGGTTGCAGTTTGGCCTGTGTCATTGTGTTTTAGCTTTTGTTTGACTTCATGAGTGGGGAAGTGTAGGCACAGGGTAGGACTACTAGAGGATGAAAAAAAAGTCTTAACCCTGTTGGATTTGTTGAGATGGAGCTGTATAACTGCACATGGGTTAGGAGAGTGATCTTGTTGACGTGTATACACTTGCAAAGCTTTGTAGTTTTGTATTTTTTTATGAATATCATTAAAACCTCACTTATATTTAGACTAATCCCTAGTATTTATTAATGGATGGCCCATTTAAAATTACCACCTTGTCGGGAGCTTGTGGTTCTTAAAAATGTTATTTTAATCTCAATTAGACCAGCAAACAACAAAGTGGGGCAGGTAATAAATTGTTATTAAGTGGTCTTAAACCAGCTTAAGTTAAATCAAATGTGACCTCAATCAATAATCCAAAAATAAGAGTACTTTTTGTTGTAATTTAATTCTTATTAAACTGACACTAATTATTAGGATAAAACAATTACCTTTAACTTCCAGTCCCACTGTTTTTTTAGAGTTGTAATTGTATTGAGTGCATTTATATGTGTAGTATTAAAACATAATCTTTTTTTGTCACTGGAAAATATTAAAAGACTGCTCTTCTTCTTAGAACTACAATTTCTTAAGACATGTTCTGGTTGTGGAACTATTTAAATATTCACTTTCTAATCTGCTTTCATTTTTTTGTTTCAATTAAATCAAATGGAAGTACTAATGCCCAGATGGCCATGCAGTATGAAATAATAGTGCCCAGGCTAGAATTTAAAGTCATACCTCCAGGCAAAAACTCCAGAGCGCACACAGAATGAAAGTGTAAAATGTTTTTTAATGTATATTTAACAACAAATACCCAAGTGACTATTGATGTTTCGTCTCAGAAGAATCTATTTCTCCAGTATATCTGAGGGCATGATATGAAACCACTCACACTTTTATTTTCTCTGTTTTTCTGCTCTTCTTCCTCTGTGTCTCTCTCGTACTATCTCTCTTTCGCTGCCTCTCTTTAAACATTTATCTTCTGCTTTCTCCTTACAGGCCCTTTGTGCTTTGTGATGTTGGTTTTTACAGCTTTTTACTCACCAGAGTTGCCATTTATCTTTTATAGATGCCAGCAGCTAGGAGCACATATGAAATGTTACCATTTCACTGTGACTAATTGTCATCACTTGCGTTACTCCCTTGATGTCACTTGCGTCTAGTCCCTCAGGAACCTGTGTGTAAAGTATTTACACTATGTCTCTCTGTCTCGCTTTTTCCTCTATTTCTATCTTGTTCACGCAAACACTAATATCATATCGTCTTATATAACAGCAGTGGCAGCAGATACTGCAAAAGGATAATTTTCTTAATACTTCTGTCATCAGTGCTATAAAGCCAGAAGAGATGTGGGTTCATACAAGAGAACATTGCCTCAAACTTAGTAGCTCAACCACAAACTACATTCCCAGGATTGCCAAAATTATTTTCCCAGAATCCTTTGCCATTTTTCATGTTTGACAATTTGCAAGGAGTCTGAGCTTTTTTTTTCAGCCATTAATAGCACATCTCCAAAAGACACCAGCCAAGCAAAGTGCTCTCTTTGGAGTAATGCCCGAGTCCCATCAGAATAGTTCTGGTCTCTTAGGATGGAAAATTGTTTCCCACCATTCCCAAGCCTCTAAAAATACAGGAAGTGAAAATGCAGAAGGCTATTATAAATGATCTATTGTTAATGTTGGCTATTTTACATTTCTGCTTTTTTGCACAGGTAGCCACAATCAACTGATAAGAAATGTATCATCAGTTAACAACATCATTGTCTATTTCAATGTATTGCACCTTTCACATCTAAGGCTGTGCAACCTTTAAACCTTATTAATATATAGATATGATGAAATATACATGCTTTAGTAACATACTTACTTACATTACTAACATATAAGCATGATAAATATGCAGCCTGCGAAATGAAAGAAACAAAGACTCAATGCCAATGTTAAGAAAATATGCAAACACAACCTTTAATAAACATTTTTTTTCTTTGAATGTCCAAAGCCATTCCCTGACACATAGTGTATCGGTCCCATCCTCCCTTAAGCATTTCACTGCCTTAGAGATGGAGGACACACTAAGAAAAATGCCTGCCAACCAAGGTGTGATTACGTGGTTTGCATTAATTATGCTATTATTTCTGCCATTCCCTCCCTTGCTCACGCAGTTTTGTAAATATCCCTGGGTACAGTTTGTGTACAGAGGGAGTTCCAGCAAGAGTTCACATCTTTTACAAAGCTGTCTCAAAGATTAAAATTCCCACAGCGCTGGATGTCGCAGAGACCCGCTAATCACCCAAACTCAGTGCTTTTGTTTGTTTGCTTGAGACTCGATTAAACTCTTGCCTTCTGTCGTCATTGTGTGATAAATGATTCACAGGTCTGATTTCTAGAAAAAAATAAATGCTTTTGAAGAAAAGCTCTGTTAGTTACTTGTCGCTCCAGGAGCCTCTGAATTTCATGAGCAGAAAAAGCTTGCCCTTACAAACTAACCCCTGCTCCATCTTCTCCTTTGACCACACTGATTATGCACAATCAATAATGGTTTGTATTTTTGTCTTCTCTCTTGTCTCTTGTCTCTTCTGGGGCATCTAGGATGCTGCAGGCAAGGTGCTGGACCGCTGGACCATCATGTCCCGAGAAGAGGAGATCATCACCCTGCAGCAGTTCCTGCGCTTTGGTGAGACCAAGTCTATTGTGGAGCTGATGGCCATTCAGGAGAAGGAAGGTCAGGCAGTTACAGTTCCCTCCTCCAAGACAGACTCCGGGATTAGGACATTCATTGAAAGCAACAACAGATCCCGTAGCCCAGGGCTCCTGACACATCTGGAAAACAGTAGCCCATCCAGCATTCATCATTTTGAGAATATCCCCAACAGCTTAGCCTTCCTCCTGCCCTTCCAATACATCAACCCAGTCTCTGCCCCCATGCTCGGCTTGCCCCCCAATGGCCTGCCTATGGAGCAGTCTTCTCTCCGGCTCCGGGAGCCCAGCCTGCCAAACCAAGGTGAGCAGGTGGAGACCAGTGAGTCAGAAGTATCCCTGTCGCCCTTTCGCACAGGTCAAAGCCCCAGCCGTGGAGCCCTGGGAGCCATGAACAACATTGAACCCAAGACAGAGCCCAACAACAGGGCATCGCCCATCTCACCAACCCCTTCCACCCAGCAGGCTCAACAACAGCAGCAGACACAGCTCCAACAGCAGCAGCAGGGCCAACAGCAGTCCCAAAATCAACCTCAGCAATCCAACAGTTTGAGTGACCATCAGGTCCACCACCACTTTGTAAAGGACGAGCAGTCTAAATCCATAACCCATGCTTCATTTTCCTCCAAAATGCATCGCATGCGCCGCATGGGCTCCACCTCACGCAAGGGTCGTGTGTGCTGCAATTCTTGTGGAAAGACCTTTTATGACAAAGGCACTCTTAAGATACATTATAACGCTGTACATTTGAAGATCAAACACCGTTGCACCATTGAGGGTTGCAACATGGTCTTCAGTTCACTACGCAGCCGTAACCGCCACAGTGCAAATCCCAATCCACGGTTGCACATGCCGATGCTGCGCAATAACCGCGACAAGGACCTCATCCGTTCAACCACTGGTACACCTGTCATCTCAAGCACCAAGAATGGTGGTTTCACACTCACCAGCCCTGGAAGGCCACCACTGGGTTTCACTACTCCACCAGTAGACCCTATGCTTCAGTCACCCCTACAAAGCCCACTGGTGTTCCCCTCACTGAAGTCAGTGCAGCCTGTCCAGCCCGTGCCCCCATTCTACCGCACATTACTGTCCCCTGCAGACCTTGTCAGTCCTCCAGTGTCACTGCCCACCAGCCCCATCCTGCCCACAACCACCAACAGTACCTCCCTGATGGACCAACAACAGCATCTGCTGGCAGCTGCATCAGTGGCTTCACACAATAATATTCATATGTCAGATGTGGGACCCATGTCCCATCGCTTACATACACCTAGTGCCAATCACGACCACACCTCTGGCAGCACTGACCCCACGCCTAAAAAGAAGCCTCGTAAATCAAGCATGCCAGTGAAAATAGAGAAGGAAGTGATTGATGTGGCGGATGAATACGATGACAAAGACGACGATGACGATGACATGCACCATAATCACCACCATCACCACTCATCCCTTCTGCACAACGTCAAAATGAATGGTAACTGTAACAGCAACAACAACAGTGGTACTGGGAACCACAGTGGTGGTAGTGGCCAGCAATCCCCTTCCCAAGATGAGATGAGCCCTGGTCTCGCTCTGAGGGGCATGATGAGACAGAGTGAAGATGAATGCAGGGAAGGGACTGGAAGTGACAGCAGGGGTGGAAATGATCTTCAAGGCTCCGGTGAGCTACGTTGTATGGACAGCTTCACCTCTGAGGACCAGGACCACGAAAGAGACTTTGAGAACGAATCTGAAACCTCTGATTCCAAGATGTTCTACCGTGATGAGCTGGTAGATGTGGAGGAACAGCAAAAACAAAGCAGGGGTGGCAGGTGTCTGGACAAGGAACATGATGATGAAGGTAGTGAGGAAGCCCAACTGAGAAAGGAAATGGAAGGCAAGGGCCATTCCTCACCGTCCCCTCATCAACCGCCTATCAGGATCAAGGAAGAACTCAACGATCCTACTTACGACATGTTCTGCATGGGCCAGTATGGCCTCTATAATGGAGGCATGGCGGCGGCCGCTGCTGCTGCAAGCATGGCTGCTCTGCATGAGAGCTTCATTTCTTCGATGGGCTATGGCGCCAGCCCACCCAAATTTCCTTCGTCTCAATCACCAGAGGGAGACCCATGCTCAAGTCCTGACCCCAAGATCTGCTATGTGTGTAAGAAGAGCTTCAAGAGTTCCTATAGCATGAAACTGCACTACAAGAATGTGCACCTCAAAGAGATGCATGTGTGCACTGTGGCTGGCTGCAACGCTGCCTTCCCTTCCCGGCGGAGCCGAGACAGGTTAGTGCTAGATCTTGGTTTATTTTAATGTAATTGTGACAGTCACAGGTAGGTTTATTGGAAATGCCTAATACAATATTTATAATTATAATAAGGCACTACATGAATCCACAGAATATACTGGGTTTCTTTTGTAACAATACAGTAGTTTTATAAAAGCCATTTTAAAATTCAATCAATATTCGCATTTTCATGAGAGATATACCTTTTCATTTCAGTATTTCATTACTCTGACATTTACCTGAATAATCTATCACTTAACATCTGTTAGCAAATTCAACACTAAAAAAATTGATTCAAGGGCATCTGCTCCTTGTCAAGTCAGAGTTCAAAAGACTAAGGTGTCAGGATGAGAAACACATACACACACATTCAAACAAGCACAAGGCCATACCCATCAGCCCTGCAGCTGCAGTGTGTTGTTTACCTGCCCTCACTACCTCACCTTGTGACAGGGAGGTGAAGGGTGCATATATTAACATAGACAGCGGTTTGTCAAACCACTGCATTTATTAGCGCATTAGGAGGTGAGGCTAGCCATATTCACCTGGGCTTGTTAGCACATATCAGTCCCACACACTCACTCTGCAGAATATATATATATACTGTAGCAGTAGTGGCAGCAGGTTGATGCTTGTGGTACATAACATCACTAGTGCCCTGGGCAAGCACAGGCTCTGTGAAGGATTACAAACAACTGTTTTATGCATCATGGGGACATTTTTAAGTGTTAATTTGGCCAGCATTCAATTTAACAATCCTTTACATAGCCAGTTCTAATTTATTTTAGAATTACCATTGATAGGGACATTTAAGAGATTCATGTTTCAGGTTTGGTGACACTGAAAATCATATTATCTTGGTGTAAACAAAGAGGAAGGACATAGTGTAAAATGGCTCTTGATATAAATTGTAAATTCTCCCTTATATACAGCAGTTCACATTTAAGAAATACCTCTAACACTCACATTCTCTATATCTTTAGTATAACTGTTCTGCATAACAGCCTTACTCATTCTGTTCCTTAAGGGAAACAGAAAATAATTTAATTAAAAGAAGATTTATCTTGTAACATCTATGACAAGTGATACTTCTATTTAAGTAAGGGGCAGGTTGCATCATGCATGCTTCCGATTGGAAAGCAAATCCTTGCAAAGCGAACTTTATATTTTTTCTTAGTGTCTTTTCTCACCAACAAACTGGCTCTGCCCCTCCATCATCTCTTCCTCCACCACTGCCCAAACCCGCTGCTCCTTTTCCAACCCGAGCCCTTTTATTACATTTGTTGTTTCGGTGGCATCAGTTCCTCGCACTGTTTGTTCATTAGCAGCATGTAAATAGAGCAGGTGATTCAGCGACTCTATTAGAATGGATGTGGGAGGGGGAACGGGGGGAGCAGAACAGGAGACAAGGTAGCGTTAGTGAAGGTGAAACCCTGCTGCTCACCTGGCGCAGCTGTGCCGACAGCAGCAAGATGACAAGAAGTGTTATAATAATAGCATACATTGCCTCAGTGTGGTGCACTGCCACCGGTGGGTTTGTTAGCTCCCCTCTTTTGACAAGGCTTTAGGAACAGAGAATGCCTAAGGCATGACCGGCCTGCTGTGCAACATGTGCACGTACACATAGACACTGATGCAGAAACACATATGTACAAAGCAACATGTGCACGTACACATAGACACTGATGCAAAAACACATATGTACAAACAGACAACAAGAGAAATCTATTTTCTTCTATGTCTTTGCAATAAATCTACAAATGCTGTAAAGATAGAAAGTTGCTTGATATAAGCAATTAACCGCCTTATATGAACATGTTAATAGCAAGAAGAGAGCATTTGTAGGAGGACCTGAAAAGAAATCATGAGAAAAAAGGAGTTACACTAAAGAACAGAAATATTTGTAATTAGTTATCAGCAGATAGCGATTTGTTTTCTATTGGTACTAGAGTGAATACTGTGAATCAAACAGTTACATTTTGTAAGTTTGTAATTTAGTCCCTTCATACTGGAAACTGCTGTCATGACCCAATTATGGCTCAGGAAATGACACTAAAAAAGAGCAAAATAATCATCAGAAAGAAGAGGGGGAAACGATGCTTGAGGATGTGTTTTCACAAATATGCAGCCAGGCTTTTGGTATCAGAGGGGTGAGTGGAGTGCTTTACAGGAGCACAGGTTTCAAAGAGTAGACCTTACTGTACAGAGAAACAGAAACATCTCAACTCTTTATTTACTCACTCTCTTCCTGTGTGTGTGATTCCCTGATGAAACACCAGCATGTAAATGCCGTTCAAAGTGGAAGATCATTCGGGAGATAACTTTATAGCAAGGGGGTCAATTGCTGCCGTGAACATAAAGCGTCTTTGAGTCAGTGGGTGTATGCTATAGCTCTTACAGGGTGAGACCGAAGCACACTATTGTTTCCATACTTTTTCTGTGGGGGGCTAAATTCCTGATAGCATATGGGACATATTACTTTGCTGCTGAACAGGGAACAACAGAAAAAAAGGCAGAAGAAGAGGGGGCTTGGGGCTTTGAAACGAGACAATACACAAAGTGGGCTCTCATCAAATCTGTCCCTGGATAATCCTGTTATGACATAATGTATGTGTGAGTGCATCAGTGGCAATAAAAGGGAACGTAATTTACTTTTTTTTCTCCCTAATACATGCTCTGATAGGATTAAACTGCATGATATTTGCACAAAATAATGTTGAGAATGTTTATTACTAGTAAATGAGATGAGTCAAAGGCATTCTTTCTCCTAATTTGATTCTTTTGCCAACAGTGTTGGCAGAAATGATTAATAAGAGACGCTCTGTCAGGTGGTTGACCTCAGACATAAAGGAATGCAACACTTAACACTAAGTAGTTCTATTAAAAAAAAAGAAAGGAAGCATTAGAATATTAAAAGCCACGCTAAATTTTAATAAGAGGAAGAAACCAGTAGGTATTTGTTGTTGTTTTTGCAGCTGAGTAATATATGCTAAAGCAGCATTATAATATTCAGCCCTGCCTTACTTCCTTATCTCAGCCCCTCCCAAACACAGCTGTTGACACGGATCAAAAGAAAGTCCAAGTACCTCCGCATATCTGATTAGTCCATTGACCGAGTGAAAAGCCAAAGGCACGTAAACACACCATCAGACACCAGCATCAAAAGCGTATCAAAGTGAAGAAGAAAAAGGAAGAGAGGTCATTTGATCTACTGAGAAAAACAACCGAGAGCCAATGACATTGTCAGCGTAGGACACACTGTAAATGTGCAGCCACGGAGAAAAGTATCACTAGTGTTTGTTCACTTTGGATCCCTGCCCTATTTAGAAGGCGATAGGATTTCAGACACATACACAAACATTAGTGCGCATGCATACTGTACGTACACACAGTCAGGAATGCAGGAAAGGATAATTTAATGTGCCCTTGAGCAAGCATGTAATGTGTGTGTTTTGAGTGTAAAACAGAGACCAACATAGGAGTGTGTGTACATGTGTGGTTTTACAGTGGGGTGTTTTCTCCCAGCCTCCTGGCCGCCTGCTGCACGGAGGTAAATGATTGCATATTTATTGTGGGGAGCGAGCAGCGTCGGCAGAAGTGTTGAAGAAGCTGCATGATTAACTGCTGGAAGAGACGCGCGTACCAGTAATCATCACCATTATTGGCTTCGTTAATCATATTTCTTAAACCGTTGACAAGACTTGCCTTTACTTATCTAATTTTTATCAGCCTATCCTGCTTCTCTTCTCTTTTTTTTTTTTTTAACCTTCACTCCAACATTTTAACTCGCTCCTATGTCACTACAGCAAGTAGGTGTCCTCCCTCTTCCACATTCCCATGGTGCAGCAGCGCGCAGCCCGTTGGTCCCTGCATGGGCCACGCAAACGGAGAGAGTGAAGGTTAATTATGTTGGAGAGTCTCTTTCCTCCCCTCTCCTTCCTCTCTCCGTCTCCCTCCCTTTCCCTCGGTCCCCTCACGGCATGTGGGCCCGGCTCCGCTGCTTCACAATTAGCTCTCTGTTTGTCTCTTATAAACAAAGGGCACGCTGCTCATAGAGAGAATATGTTAGCAAGAGCCACTCACCCCCAGATCAAAATATCTGCTGATTAAAATATGGAAAAAATATTCCAGCCCTTTTAATTTATCATTGACAATTTTGGTTGTGATGTTTTTTGAATAAGAGAATAAGAGGAATTATTTAACTCTTAGATAAATAACGCGCTGCCATCGATTGAATTCTAGTACATGGAAATGTTTTCATGTGATTTTTAATGCATATTTTCATTGTTTGTAGCTTATGCTGTTGAACTGAACAGACTGAAACAATGCAAAGTATATTCTAACAGTGACAGAGAGTGATAAATGTTACTAAAACTCTTGTCCTCCCACTTACACCTAAAACCTCATAACACACCTCAAATGACAGGAAAGACAAAGAACCAGTCGTGTCAGTTTAACAACACTCAGCGCTTCATCTCATTTACACATTATGAGTCATTCAGACAACACACACACACACACACACACTGACACACAAAACAAGGGCAAGGGCCATCAGATGAACCTAAAGATGATTAACGCCGGTCGGGACAGGCACATTCTCGCTCTACCTCCTCTGCACAGTCAAAAATGGGCTCTCTGGAGGCCTCCCCCATCTTTTGGGCAAAGATGAGACTGTCAAATTGGTTTGCCAGCCACATTACTGGCCAACAGGGAGGTAGAGATGGAGAAGGGGGGCGGGGTGGGGGGGACACCAAGGAGTTGGGTTTGGGGGAGGAAAGATAGAGCATACTAAAGTGGAGTGATGGAGGTGGAGGGGAGTGGGAAATGGGGCAGAAAGTCTAAATCTGATAAATGAAGGGATAAGTGCATCATGCCCACTGTGTGTGGATTCAGCTGAATTATTTTTGATTATTTAGTGCGAGGAGGCACAGCCAACACACGAGTTAAATAATACTGTTTATGTAAATCATCACAAACTGGGCTCTTTTTCTCCTCTTTATCTCTTGAGATTTAATCATTTCCACATGGTTATAAATGATCATAAAGTGACTTTGGTAACTCTTTTTATGGTGCCCATATCTATGAAACATTATAATGCATTATCATTTGCTTATAGCACTGCATTATAATAGTTATAAGCACTCATTAATATTCAGAATGCTTTATAACAATAATTGTAACACATTTTATGGCTGTTTATAATGAATTATAAGGTCATGTATCATAATACTTAGTGGTCATTAACACATTTTTTTGAAGAATCATAGTTTATTATAAGTCTCATAGTAACATAATATTTATTTATAATGCATTATAATCACTGTTTCAATGCATTAAACTTGATTATAGAGTTAGGCTAAACCTATAGCGCATTATAAATGTGTTTATAATGCATCATAGACATGTGCTTCATAGAAAGTGATATAGTGACTTTTTCCTTCCATTTATTTTATTTCCATATATCTGTAATAGATTGAAAGAGTGTCGTTAATGTGAATATTTTTCATTTAGATAATGTTGTAATATTCTAACAATGTGGTGTGCATTTCTGACTATTTAAAAAGGCTACTGTAGCGATAGCGCAGACTACTTACTGCATGATATTTAGCATGTTTGACTTTAATATCTAAAACTGAGATAGCCATGGTTAACTTAGAGCTTATTAGCAGTGAGAAGGTGTTGTAATAGAGATGGAGACATGTTGCAAAGGACCTGCCTACCTGAGCATCATCAACAGCACAACTGAGCAAATCCGTGGCCCCCTCTCCATGTCAAAGCCTGTTTGGTATCCCTGCAGAAATTTTACCCACTTCCTGATATACTGACCACTGATTACGGCTTCTTTCAGACTGTTTTAAAACACTCTGACCCCTCACAGCCAAGCCTCCACACATGTGTTTGACTAGACAGGGATACAGTGCCACAGACATTGAATCATGACTCCCATATTTTAGCCATAAGCTAACGCCATATGGGTGCAACTGTACTATCAAAGGATAAAAAAGAACAAAGGATTTATGTAGTCTTTTTGATCGAAGTCCCACTATATGGAAGTAGTATATTCTCTGTTTTTCACACATACACACACAAACAGACAAAAAGCGCACTCACGCAGTGACAGCCACGGCCAATCGATTTGCCACGCTCTCTCTCCTCAATGCTGACGATGCTTGAGTGGACGGGCTCCTGGTTGCCTGGTTCACAGAAAAGGGTCCCTCAAATGAATGTATTTCTACCTCTTGCAGGACAATGTCGGATAGGGAAGTAAATAATTAAAGGAAAGGGACCCTTTTTGACTGCATCAACCCTGCCACTGCTGGTAAGCTCTACTATCCATTGTGACTCCATTTTTGCCCATCCTGCTAAGGATGACCGTGTTCTTTTCTTTTTTGTTTTGTTTTACACACGTGCCCTCCCTGCATGGAAACCCCTCACATTAAAGGCACTAAGTGTTTGTACATTTTATTTGATGTAAGTGCTTACCTGATATGAGAGAAATGGGCCTTGTGTGACGCCGGTCATTAGTTGCTTAAGTTTCCTTTCTGTGTTATGCAGTTTTATTGTGACGTGTGCAGTGGGTCCTCTTTCTCTTAGTCCGACTTGGCAACTGTGAAATTGGAGGGGAAAAAAGCATTGAATTAGATTTTTCAAGCCAATTTCCCCTTGCATCCTGTAGCATGGCTTTGTTTGCTAACTAAAACCCACACTAATCGTATCTTGGCTTGAGCATGGCACTTGTTACTTAGTTTCTTTCATCAGCTGTAGCACTGTGCGATACAGTTTGCCTTGTGTTTGGGAAAAAATGCCCATCTTAATTAAATCCAGGGCTACATAAAGACATGTTCATTGAGGTGCTCGATTAAGCCACCTCCAATAGGGAATGAATGCGATAATGCTGTCAGGGCCTAGTGCTAATATGCTATCCAGTTCCCCTCGATTATCACATTACCACAGCTCGAATCAATTGATAAACTCCCATTCAATATGGTGGAGTATTTAATTGAGTCAGAGTCTATTGGATTTGAGGGCTGTGCAGTGCAGACATGCTGACAGCGGTAAACACTAGCAGGATGCTCTCTCTCTCTCTGTGCAATCTCAGAGCACTTTTCTGTGGAGAGCTGCAGGATAAATTTCTGTTTCTGTGTGACTGTCTGTGTGCCTCGACTGATAGTAACAATAAGTACATGTAGGTATTGAATGTTTGTAGCCTGGTACAATTTCACAGAAGTAAGATAATATGAAAAAAAAAATTCAAGTACAAAAACATGTATTTTAACACTGGCAATTTTATATTTGAGAGGTAATTTACATTCCTCATACACTGTCGGCGTCTGATTTACAACTATGGCTGTCTCCCCACAGGCACAGCTCCAACATCAACCTGCACCGCAAACTGCTGACCAAAGAGCTGGACGACATTGTCCTGGACCCCCAACTCCCTCCACTGCCCAAGGACCTGCGAGCCGAGTTACTGGCCAAGATCTACGCCAGGCACCACATGGGCTTCGACCCATATGCCGGGATGGGCTTCGGAGGCGCAAGCTTCCGGCCCACTGGCCTAAACCACAATGCCCGCTCCCCCACGTGCAGTGAGTATCCCCACCACCCTCTCAACCATAACCTTAAAAACAACCACACCAACGGCTTCTCCCGGGGCCAGCCAGACGACTACATGGTGCTGGACCTGAGCACCACATCCAGTGTTCAATCCAGCAGCAGTGTCCACTCCTCACATGAGTCAGACGAGGGCAGTGATGAAGGCATCCTACTGGATGACCTGGAGGGGGAGGAGGGAGAAGAGGATGAGGAGGAGGGCAACAGCGAGGGGGAGGACTGCTCCCAGCATGCCGAGGGGCGGGCTGAAGGAGGGCACGGGGATGAGACTGGAGAACTTAGAGAAGGACAGAGCGAGGGGTTGGAACCTTCCTCCTCGCCATTCCTCTTTTCGTCCACCGGGGGCAGTAATGGTGGCAGCGGTGGGATCCTGTGCAACATCTGCCATAAAATGTACAGCAACAAAGGAACCCTGCGTGTGCACTACAAGACTGTGCACCTGCGTGAGATGCACAAGTGCAAAATCCCTGGCTGCAACATGGTGTTCAGCTCTGTGCGCAGCCGCAACCGACACTCTCAGAACCCCAACCTCCATAAAAACATGCCCTTCGCTACAATAGTGGACTAAATAATGACTCGCAACTCGACCCTGCTGTCAGTCGGCCCGCTCCTCCCGTCATTCCTCATCCTTATTCCTCCTCAAATTAGCTTTTAATCCCAGCCCAGGGCCATCAAATACAAGCTAAATGCCTGTATGCCTCCTGCCCGTCCTCTGTAAGTCATTGCAAGACATTTCTATGTTCCTCTATAAAATTCATCGACTCTAAATACAGTTTATTATTGTGATCTTTGACTTTTCCTTCTTTGGAAGAACAGGATGACGCTCTTGAGCATGGAGTTTACTTTATAATAAAACTCCAGTTGTTTTGTTTTTTTCATAAACCCCTCCATCTTTCCTTTCAGACTTCTCCCCACTTTGTTTTTATGTCCGTCTCCAAAGAATCTATTCAAACTCTTATTTGTGACTTTGCCTGCAGAAATGATAGTATTGAGAAAAAAAAAAGAAAATCTTCTTGTTGTATTTGTGTAATGATAGCTTTTAAATGAACCCCTTACAAAAAGCATGACAGCTTCATTTGTAAATAATGTCTCAAGAGGCTTTTGGTGTAAAAGAATTGTGTTGATGGTTGTTTGCTTCTTTTTTCTCTCTCGTTATGGTTTTATGTTACAGTCCAGTACAATACTTCCAGCTATAGGCAAGAAAGAGGTAGCATCTTACTAGCTTGACTCATTTATGTTAGCTTCAAAGACAGACTGAGTCCTAGGAAAAAAAAGAATATCATGTGACTTGTTTTATCTACTTGTTAGATATTCAGAGGTTGCCGGCATGCTTTTTTAGGCTCCTACACTGATATCATTCTCTGTATTTCTGTTGTTTTATTTTTATTTTTTTGTCTGTTATGTTTATGAGCTTTAGTATACCAATTCAGTTTTTGCACTTTGCATCTATACAAGGGGATGTGTAATATTATTATAATGAGGACTTTTGCAATGGTGAGTTTAGGTGTTGTTCGGGGTCATTGGTGGCTACAGTGCCAAGGTGAATGATAATAACCTTCAACATACTTGTGCCAGTTTCTTTTTGCACGCGCTCAATTTCAGCTTCACAACAGAAAAACTTCTTGCCTCCCTGAACGAAAACCTGAGATCTTCCCCCATCGCGAAACAACAAATTGAGAAAGCGTTTCCAAAGCCTCAAAGTGTGACTGAATACAAACTGCTGTTTCACAAACACAAAGGAGTTAAATATTGGAAAAAGTCTCTCCTCCTCTTTGTTTTATTTCTGTATGGTTACCAGTTTTGATCATGATGATGACTTCAGAGGTTTAGTGGGGTAATCTGTGTAAAGCATGACATTATTGTGACATTGTCAAACAAAGTCATCAATGAAAAAACTCACGTTTGTTCTCACCAAAAGGCTTATTGAAATATAACTGTCCCCATAGATTTGAGGGGAAAAAAGAGAGAAAAAAGATGAAAATAGTCATTCAACTGTGACCAAAACAAAAGTGTTTGCTTAAGAAGAGCTCTTTCAGTGTGACAGTATGTACTTAAAACATGCCCCATTGGATTAATATGATGCACTTGAGTCTTAAATCTTTTGCTGTGATATTTTTCGGTATCGGTTTCCATTGCTGAGTGTCGGCTACAAATGTACTCTATGAAAAATGTTGCCATTTTCCTGGCTGTTGTTTGCAGCCATTTTTAAACATGCCCATGACTGACTTGTCTTACGGTACAAATATTTCCAGAAACTGGGCAAAGTAGCCAAGGGAAGGGGTATTTATTGGTGGGTGATGTATCTTCATGGAGATGTTTTTGTCCAGTATAAGAATATTTTTTGTAAAAAGACAAAAAATAGAGATTGTTCCTCAGTTTGACTTGTTTATCAATGTATTAGCAATGCCATGTGTTACTATACAAGGAGATCTTCTCTTACTTGACTGGTGCTACACACAGAGGGAAACATATGCAGTGTTATGTGGTGTGCTGTACAGTATTCACAACACCCTTACATCCATAACAGTGTTGAGTTCCATTTGTTTCATACTTAAGCCATTTTGCAATATAGACATGACCTATTCTGCTGGAATATTTCATGTCGGGTTTTTTTAAGACTCCACCTATATGACACATGCAGTTTTCAGTCCTCTCTTCTCCGAGATAAAGAGAGCGAGGCAGAGAGCTGAGGCTGATGGAAAGGTTGCGGAGGTGGAAGGCTGACTAGGGAGGAAAGGATGACAGCAACGATCATTAAAAATGTGCTGCTTCTCCGTTACCTGGAGGCGTCCCTGCCATTCCAGCTTCTTCTGTCTAATAACTCACTTGTCACTTCGTTACACTGCCAGGCTCCAAGGTTGCTGACAAGACTGTGACACTGACAGAAAGAGAAAAGGAAGGAAAAGAGACCAAAAAGCCCTCTGAACAATTCAATTTGACCCATTCAATTCAGCTGAATTCAATTCATCTATTCATTCTCCATGTGTGCTTTTTCTTATTCGGGGTCGCTGATAATTCAATTCCTTTTTCTCTCATTCTGTTTTTCCTCTTTGTCCGTCAGAGAGCGCAGTCATTTAACAACCGCCTTACCCATTTCTTCAACCCGCCACTCACTCAGCACCTCCACACCCCACAGCGCAGGTCCTACAGGGACACACACTAATAGTGTATGCTTAAGTTCACCGGACGGCCATGGCATAGGAAAAAGGGATGGGTAATTGCCTGTTTATCCCAAGTGAAGGGAAAATTGAGTACAGGAACCCCTGCCTTCTCCCAGGAGTGGGTTTCACTGAGGCGCTTGCTGCCTCATTCACTCATTCAATCCCCCCGGCCCTCGCTCTGGTAGAAATAAAAAAGTGCTACTCCAGGAACCCTGCTGACAGCTGTCTCTCTAACACACACCCATACAAACACACACACACATGCACACAGAGGAGAGAGGTGCACGCTCACATGCGCTTCCTACTTACAGGCCAGGAAGATGACAAGAACTAGATGACTTGTTAACCTCTAGTGATGGAGGAGACGGGGGCAGAGAAATATAGAGAGTATTCTCACCACAGGAAATGAAACTCTCCATCGAGCATTAACATTATAGCTGCTGCCACGACATAGAAAACTAATATTCCATTATGGAGAACGGTGTGAGCTAACACTGAGTCAGGCAAATGATCACGGTGAGATTTTTGCAAATATCTATGAAATACAATATATAGGCCAGAACATTTTTGCAGCACCACAACACTAAATTCAGACAATATTTTGCCTTTAACAAATATTGCACCACTTGCAATTTGAAAATTGAAGTAGTCCATATTGCAATTTCGATAAAATTCTATTTAATTGTTCATGCATTTATAATTAAATTGAGACATTTTACCTAAAGCGGACACTGTTTAATTAAGAAAATCTATTAATAAGGACAGCAAGCTCACAGATTGATTCACATTCTCACTATTACAGTAAGAGAACTGTACCCAACAAATCAAAAGTTATCTTCATATAAATGTGCTCTGCCCAAATAACCTCAGCTTCTCTGCCCTTCTTGATCTGAGAAAAACAAGTTTTCAGACTTGTTTTTTTCAGCCTCTACCACACTCTTTATGTCCTGTTCCTTGCTGTCCGATTCTCAAGCAGCCGCTGCAGTGTATGACCTCTGTCTGTGTACTTGTGGTGTGCCAGGCAGAAAACTGAATATCATAGAAGAGATTCCCTCACAACACCCTTCTCCCACCTCCTACGGGCTCCTTCTGAGTCCTCCGTGGCGCTGGCCATGCCAGCACAGCTCAGAGCTGCGAGAGGCTGGAAACAGAGCTGAGAAAAGCATGCAAACGCCAGGGAGACAGACGGAAAGAAAAGGGAGAGATGGTGGAAAGGGATTGGGCTTATAAAGTGGAGTGGCTGGAGCCTCGCGGCAGTCACTTAACAAGGCAGGGGAGAAAGAGAGGAACACAGGGAGAGGAGAGAGCAAGAGAGCAGCAGGGCAGGACTCCCCAGGAGTCATCGCCAGCTTCTTCTAGATTGCCTGCTGGAGAGCGATTGAGCCACCCCTCACATTTCCACACCCCTCTCCTTCCACTATACTCTCCTCTCCTCTGAGAAATGACCACCAATTCCCCCCTCCTCCTCTGAGAAAGCCCCCCCAATCCAATCTTTGTCTTTCTTACATCTCCAACCACATGGGCCCAGGTGCATTCTGCTACCTAGTGACCGTGGTCGTGGATCGGCAGGAACACGTCACTTAGAGAGCCTCGTTCGCCCCAGACCACTGGAGTGAATCTTTAATATTTGATCAGAGGAGCGTCAGGCATCAATTATTCTGTCATTCTACATAGCACACAGAGGTAGAAGTGGATGGCGAACGGCTGAAGCGGCTGGCCTGTTAATCACTGTCTGTTTTGTTCATGTCACAGTAAAAAAGGTGTAAAGGAGGAGGATGAGAGGTGACAACGCATGCAAACTGTCCAGTTAATGTAGCTCATGGGATTAAAATCTTTGATGGGACATCATTAGGAAATTACATAGATACTTCAGTCTCATGTGTCTCATATGTTCTAAAAAAAAATAATACCCTCATTAATTTGAACTGGAACCTGTGAAATGAATGAATTCATATAATGTTTTCCATTGTGCCAATTTACATTTTACGGTCTTAAAGTATAAATAAGCTTGAAGACGTGGTGAATTAAGATTTTTTTTTGTTTTTGTCTTTGTGTATCCAATGCATCTGTGTCTTAAAAAGCCTGTGTTATGGCACTGGCACTCGACAGCGCTGCATGGCTACATTGTCGCACTGCAAAGAACGAACCGAGCCGAGGAGCTTTGGTGTCAAAATGGTGATTTGGAAGCCTCATGAATACTGTATGTTACCTAAACAGGTGTTTCCCATTTGCAGACAGGAGGGAAAAAATGGTCCTCTTTTTAAAAAGACTCTTGTTTCTTTCTCTTCTTTCTTTCTTTTTCTTTTTTTTGCCTTTCTTGTATTTGTTTCTGTATCATAACTGTCTATGGTTTTTGCATAAAATGCATAAGGGTTTTGGGATGTAAATGGAATTTTATTCATATTTTGTCCAAATACCTCTTGTAATTTGTATCAGAATTCTTGTACAATTTTTATATTAAAGATTTATCAGTCACTGGCATTTTGTCATTGCAATTTTATTCAGATTCTTTCATTTTTTAATTTTATTAAAGTAAAGCAGCTTGGAAAAGACATCCTTCTCTATAATGTGGAGAGAATTTGCAGAGCCCCGAAACAAGGTGTCAATCAAGCCATTTTAACAAGACACTGTGATTTCAGCAGGTTTTACCGGGCTCTTAATTGCTCTATGATAAAAATCACTTGGGAAAAGGCTATCTTGACCAATTAGTGGACGATTAGATTAATAGAGTTATTAAAAGATGTACTGGCATGAGGAGAAGGTGCTGCTGGTCTTAGCAAATTAGTAAGATGGTCACTGAAGGAGGGAAACAAAGGAAATCCAGCAGCTTTGTCTGATCATATGCTGAAATTAAATTAAATGCCCTTGTGAAGGAACTATATTTAAGGGAGAAATACATACGTAATATGCTAAAAACTGGCTTCAGTTTTTACAATAGTTAAGAAAAAGCACAGAATATGCAGAAAAATAGGAATAAAAAAGCCTTTTCACACCTCTATGATAGCTTTGAGCACTAGCAAAATCAGTATTTTCATGTACAACTCCACATGAAATGAAGAATATTTACATCTATGAATATTAACATCAGTCAATGAGAAAAACTGCCTGACAACAGGACATCACGGTGACACTGAAGACGCGAATTGACAACGACAATGGACAAATGCAGGGTCGTTTTGCAGAAGCGACTTGTGCTGACATCATTTGCTGTGACTGGGGGTCAAATTACAAATTGATATGAGCTCCAGCAGGGATGTCATGTTTGCTCTGGTAACCAACAGGAACATAATGCCTCCTCCCTCCCCTCTGTGAAAGTGAAGGAGTGACACAGGCCTTATTGACCTTGAATTAGACACCATTCCTCTTTGTCACACACCAGTTCCTTGATCCGCTGTCATTGTTGATAACTGCACAACAAACACACACACATACACACACAAGATTTCAGAATAATAGCGCTGGATGGTATTGATTATATGCAGGGTTAGTAAACGATCCTCCCCCCACTTTCACAGATCCTGAGCCACCCATCTTAAACACACACACACACACACACACACACACACACTGTTCCTCAGCGACAACCTCCCACTAGGGATGTGGTGGGCGCTGTCCGCCGCTGAGCTGACCTCCCTCGCTACATAACGGAGCGTGTTTCTGACGGCGGCAGGCCATCGATTGGCCTGACAAACAAGCTGGCCCTCGGCTGACCTTTGAGAAGCAGAGCTCTTTGCTGTGGGAGAACACATACAGACAAACAGACCGAGAGAGAGACAACCAGGGCGAGCTTTGTTGTGTCTGAACTGGAAAGGGTGCTGCCAGCAGGAGAGGGGGCAGCGTGGAGAGGTTGACAGGGCAAAGATGTCCATCAGTCCATCTGTTTCTGACCTCAGGGCCAATGCATTGAAGAATCACTGTCTATCAATGATATGCTGTGTTTGAATGTTGTGTTTGAAATGTTGTTTTCCAACCACTTAAGGAATTTGTGATAAAATATCAACTGATTGAAACGTGAAATATTTTCTGCTGCTATGGGTCTCTCAATCAAAAAAGGTGGATTATTGCAGTTTGTTTCCACCTGGTTAAATACCTTCAGGCCCTGAATTCAGCATTTTTTAATTGAAAAATTAGTGTTTTTATAATGTCATTTTGCTCAGCTTATTTCTCTGGCCGAACTGCCCGTAAAAGTTTACTAATGTCCAAAACAACTACAACAACTTTCATGTTAAAAATCTGTGTTTGTCTGATGCTGTTTTGCACGCTGGAGGAGTTGCTGGAGCCAAGCTGCTGCTAACATTGTTCAGATTGTTTTTCTGATAACTTCAGATCCTAAAATCCTTTATCTGGTTAAAATAGAAAGTTAAGAATCTCCAAGATCTTAAAATTGTTATGTAAAAATTGCAGATTAAAACTTGGGAAAAAAAAAAAAAAGACATTTTCTGGCAGACAACTGAAGGGATATGCCATGGACGGACACTGAATTATAGATTTATCTGGGTTTGAACACTGCTTGAAACATTTTGGATAATGTAAGTAGACAACTCAACAATTAGTTGTTTTTCAATTTCAATGCAGAAATGTTACTTATTATACTTGTATGTATGATTGACTTACGATAAGATAGCAGACTGGTAATTCAAGCACTGTAAACCTGTGCAGTCCAGTCCGTCACAGACAAAAAAGACAAATCACTACTTCACATTCACCTTCACGTTTACAGGCAAGTACAGTATATAGGACACATAAATAGGACACATACTCTCTTCTCCAGCCACAAGCAGCAGCAGTGAAACCCTAGCGACTGAGACAAAAAGATTACAGAGGTTATTTAAAAAAATGAAAAAATGAAAGACAGTAGTCTTTCACAAGGAAGCCGACGCTGTCAGAAATCCATCCAGTTCCATCACAGAGAACATGCAAATGCCATGCAATAGGGAGGTGAGGAAGAATCAAGCTGAAAAGTAGCAGTGTTAACTGCTCAAGACACTATAACACACCACCCTATAACACTTTATTATTACACACACACACACACACACACACACACACAGTGTCTATTCTGTTATTAGTTAATCATTTTTATGAGAATCCTGCACATTCAGAAGCACCATCGGTGTGAAAAATCAGCAGACTGAATCTACAGATATTAGCTAATGCTGTTAACTAAAGACAACAGACTCACTGTCCATCTCAGACTCAGCATCTGCAGATTGATACTGTTCTGGCATTACTCTCTCTGCTGGTTAAAAGAGGCTTGGCAGTACCAACCATGTCTGATATGAAAAACAAGATTTCTCCAGTAAACCATTTTAGAGTCCAGAACTTCTCTGAAATACAAGAATATAATATAATATAATATAATATAATATAATATAATATTTCAGCCTGCTGCTTAATTCCCAGTGTCTATGTGATTCTTAATGCAAATTAGAGCTTTTTTATATACCACCCAAAGGCTGGACACACAAACATAGTTGATAAGTTTCTTCAGCAACACTTCACCTTGTTTTCATCTAGAAGCCATATCAATAGTAAATATCAGTCAGCGAAGGACATATGATGTAGTGGCCAGAGTAATATAAAGCAGACAGTATTGCATCACTCTGCACTGCTTCACCGTGTGAATCTCTCAAGGATCCTGAACATCAGTATGTGTTGCTGTATATGAAATTGTCAGTGAAAACAGATAGGTGAGTATGTGCAGGTCATAAAGATACAGAAGTCTATACAGTCAAATAGGACCATAGCAAATAATTATTTCTTTCATCAATTAGTCTGACAATTGTGTTTTAGATTGTTTGGTACATAATGTGTCATAAAATAGTGGAAAATGTAATGAAATGATAAAGATATTCAGTTTAATATATTATACAATAGAGAAAAGCAGGAAATCTCCATATTTAAGAGGCGTAAAACAGCATTTTCTGCCAATTTTTGCATTAAAAAAAGATTTGATTAATCGATTCTCAACACAATTTTTTTCTTTTCAACTAATTTATTAGTCGACTAATCATTGCAGCCCTATAGTCAAATATACTCAAATCCTATATATACTCAAAAAATGTGATTTCTGGTTTTTGTTTCTTTCAACATGTTGAATTTTTCTCCAAAAACGTTCTCACACTCCAGCCACCATTGTCAGTGCGCTGACAGCAGAAATCAATTTTCATTAATTGATTGTAATTGCACATTAAAATTAGAGGGTAAATTACAGGATTTTAAGGGGAAAGAGCAGAAAAGATTTTATATCTCTCTGCTTTATCTCAAAGCTGCTGAATTTAAATATCCACATTCAATTTAACAATGAACAGAGACATTTCTTTGAACTTTCTGAAGGGTGCAATACATAATTATACTGAAGGAGACTGGATGACTGTAAGCAGCAGCACTTATAAATGTTAGTGCATTGCTGAGGAAATGTGGGATTAAAGGGAATAAAATAGATGGTCACTCCTGAATTCTTATAAAAACTCATCTGTGGTAACATGAGCCTTGGCTGGGATGGACCGCATACACGTATAAGACTTTTTACTGGGCCTTATTGATTTGGTTCTACACCAGTGAGGCCTGCAATGCTGGCTAATGCTATTGACGAGCCATCAGTCTTGTCCAGAAGTGTGGAGGCATGCAGCTCTTTTTCCAAGACCAACCAAGGAAGGAGAGAGGAAGAGGAGAAAGAAAGAGAGGGGAAAAACATCAATGGACAGTGATGGAGAGTGGGGAGGAGGGCGAAGATGCAAGCACAGCAGACAGACTCAGACCCCTGTCCATGGTTTGGGAACACTAAATTAGAAAAAAGACAAAAGGGATGAGAGAGGGAGAAACTGTAAACAGCCGCATCGATCCAACTAGTGTTGGGCAAATCAAACCATTACAGCCAGAGTCTCATGCCCCAGAGTTGAGGGAGATAGTGTGAATATCTATACACTGCCCTAGTGAAGAGAAAAGTTTGCACCAGCACACACTGGATCTCTTTCAGAATTGTTGGACTTACTAACTCTTTAGTTGGCTTCACCCGCTAAATAACAAGGTGGAAGTGCAGCGAGACAGGAAGGGGTTAACTCAGAAGAGGGTGGAAGGGAGGATGAAAAAAGCCCTCTGGCAACCCAGGGACAGAGGGAACGCTGAACTCATCACAAACCCCTCTCCTGGCGTCCGCCAGCACATAATGACCCCAACAAGACGGGAATCCCTTTTAATTAAAGTGAAGGGAGATCAGTTAAGCAGATGGTTGCCGACAAATATTAGGGGAAATAGAATGTTTAATGGTCTGTGCACTTATCGCAGGCTATTTTCCACACCCAGCCCCAAACTGATAAACAGGACAGAGCCTTGTTAATCAACCTTACAACCTTTAAAGCCCAAGATAAGAGAATAATTCGGGATCTTTGTAAATTAGCTTGAGATGTGGCTAAGACTCTGGCCCCTTGCGTACACAGGGCCAGACTGTCGAGGAGGGAGAAGAATTTCTATCAGTGTAATAGCCTTGCGCCATGGTGAAGAAGTTTGGGGGGAAAAGTACTTTTTCTAGGGGATAAAGATATTTTTTTCCGGTGTTTTCCTGAGTTTTTATTCCCCTCGTGGTTTGACCCTCTTGCCACCACCCTACTGCGCTCTTATCAGTGACACAAGAGAGTCACCCGCCTCCGTGGAAATAATCTAAACAGAGAGGCGGGGAATCAGCAGCCCGAGCCGGTGGCCTGTGTGAGCAGGTTAACGGGCCCTCACCCCTCTAAGTCAGACACAGGTGGGGGTGGCCTGTGTTTATTTTGCAGATGATGGATTGGAGAGGAAGGGATTATCGACAACAGTAGCTGCCCGGTGAGAACAGCAGCAGGTACTATTTTTCTATAAAAAGCCTTACAGGAAAAGTTTTACTTTAGATAGCATATAGCAGCTATTTCAAAACGTATGTGACTGAAGGCTCATTTTATACTATAATTCCATCATCATACATTAACCATGGTTTGAATTTTTTTATTTCTTGTGAGGCGAAATGCTAGTCATTTAAACAAAAAAAATGTAATCAGGCCCAGAACACCTGCAAAATCACTGCAACCTATTAACCTTTTTAAATAAACTGACAAAATTACATAAATTGGTCAAAGATGGGAAAATGGCGCAGATTCCTTTTTCATCGGCTTGTTTACAGTATGTGATGAAATAGTAAAATTTAACCCAAGCAGCAACCTCTGGGGCTGAAAAATGAAGCAAAAGACTGCAGTTCCTTGAATGGCCACTTGGGGCCAGCTCCAAAAGCAATCCCCATAGACATCCACGTTAAAATGCCCAACTTTACTGCAGAAATAAACATGTTTACACACTGGTGCTAAAAAAACGTTTTGGTCTCCAAAGATAATTTCCTCTTTAATGACAAGTTTTTTTTTATATAACTCACCCATTTATTCATATTAAGGCTTAAAGTTTTGCATAACTTACTGTGTGGCCATTTTGAGTGACAGACAGGTGCTATCACAGGTGTTGTGTACTGCAGCATATTTTCATAAAACCAAAGAAATTTTTATAACAAAATGTGACAGATGTATTCTAAGAACTGTATAAAAATGTCTGTATGTCAATGACAAAAACATCACACCTTTTTGATCTCATCTATAAATGTGCCTTGTGAATTTATGTTCAAGTGATGAAAAGAAATCTTCCACTTCTTACTTAAAATCTTACTGCTGGTCTACAAAGCTCTGAATGGTCTCGGACCAAATTACATGCTTGATCTGCTCCCTCTCTATGAAGCATCCAGACCCCTTAGGTCATCTGGAACTGGCTTGTTGCGTGTCCCAAAAACAAGAACTAAGCGGGGTGAGGCAGCTTTCAGTTATTATGCTCCTCACCTGTGGAACAAACTACCTGTAGATCTGAGGTCTGCCCAAACGGTCAGCTCCTTTAAATCAGGACTAAAAACACTATTGTTTACTGAAGCGTACTCTTAACTTTAACACTTATCTGCTCTACTCTACTGCCCTTACTTTTTAACTACACAATGTTTGACTTGTGCTTTTTATTATTTTATCTCTTTTTTTTTTTTTTATCCTGCTGTATCTTCCCTGTTTTAATTGACTGTTTTTATTGTTTTCAATTGTGTCTTGCTGTTTTTAATGTGTATGTAAAGCACTTTGAATTACCTTGTGTTGAATTGTGCTATACAAATAAACTTGCCTTGCCTTGCCTTCTTGGTTTTCCACAGAAATTACTGTTCTTGTTTTCCTATAATGTTTGATGATGTCAACAATAAAATGCAAAACCCAGCAATGAACTTCAACATTGACATTCAACTTGTGCTGTCCTCCTGTGTTGTAGACTTTTTGCCAATGCAGATTTCCCATCTTGTATATTTTACCTTTTCTTAAATGAAAAACACATTGGCTGAACTCAGCTCCACCTCTTCCTACCTCTTCCCACCCCCATCTGTTTTTTTAAATCACACAGCTGAACCATACTTCATTTAGCAGAGCATTTCAGATGTGTTTTTTTTTTCACCAGTTAAGCTTTGTTGCTGTTCTAAGCTCTGTTGTTTCCTTCCTGGCCCCTTGGAAAAGGGACACCGGATTGAAGGTAATTACATAGAGAAATGCAGACATTTATCAGCGCTTGTGGTTTGGGACCTTAAATGGTCCTGCTGACAATTTTCCCTTACAGTAGGCCACTGTGGAGCTGGCAGGTTCTGTTCGGAGCCCCAACACTGGGCTTGAAGGCTCAGAGTGCTGCCATATGTTGGACCTCGCTGGTGCCAGCAGCAAATGTGCTGAACAACGCGACTCAAACCATGAACTCCGTGCCTTGGCAGAGGGTGGGTGCACGGGCTACTTGCAGGGGTAAAGAAATGCGCCGTTAACAAAAAGAAAAAAGATTATGTACAATAAAAGTATTAGTGTTCTGGTGTGTCCAAAAGTCTGTATACCTGTCTGTTTGTCCGTCCAGTGTCAAATTGAGAACACATTGCATCCCACTCTTTCTCGAACACACGCGCACACATGCATATTAGTCTGAATATCCATGGAGAACATCCCAGATTGCAATGGGTCACACCTGGTTATGCTTCTTCCCTGTCTCCCCTCTCGCTCCACTCCCCGGTTCCCACACCGGCGGCATCTGGAACCTATTGGCGGCAGAGTCACACCGAGCCATAAAGCCCTCAAAGGCTCACAAACGCACTAGGGGTAGAACGTCAAACAATGTTGGCCCAACAAGCTGCCAACAGACACAATGCATCTTGAACCTGAACAAACCCCACTGCTCATTTTTTATCCTCTCCGTCTCTCTCTGTACGTCTCCCTGAACTATTCCTCTCCCTCTCTCGCTCTCACAAACACCACCTGGGAATGAGACGAGGGAGAATTTTTACATTTTTACCCCTAAATGGAATTGGTACTGATGCTGAGGAGGCTAAATGCGGCTCAGGCGACTGAGACCATGGAGAAACAGATACTGATGAGGCCAGAAACTTGCTGTCAAAATAGCTTGTAATAGAAACACAGAACACTCTCAGTGCAGAGAGATCTTGATGTATTTAAAAACATGCACGGGCTGGATCTGATTAAGGTTTTGATCAAATAGTTACCATGCTCTGCCCACAGCGTCACCAAAGGGTTAATGACCGCTTGTGCCACCCGACCGATAATGTGATCTGTCCTGGATAGGCTCTCAGGAGCGTGAGCGAGACCTATTGTCACACGGCCATCCTTTTTAGACATGAGAGGAGCGGGGGTGGGGGCAATTCTGTCACAGCCTTGTAATGCTCTTATCGATTCTCCATATCTGTTACGGAGGCTGGGAAGCACGTCCCAAATTCGATATGCTTTTAATAGGGGCCAAGTTCTCCAAACAACACAGTGCCGATCAAAATGGAAAAACAACTGAAAAGATGACAGCAGCAAGAACAAAGCCTTTGCTCTCGAGCAATTAAAGACAACTGAAGTATGTTACGTGTAGTTTGTCTGGCAGTTCCCTTACACACTTTATATATTGCTTTCTCTCTCCCAGCCATCTCTCCCTTTTTTTGATTTCTATGGCATAAAAAATGTTGGCCAGTGTTCGAGCACAAAAATCTGTGTTGGAGCTTTTTCAAACCAGCATTTTATTGCTAACAAATGCTGCCTTTGATACTGGCTACAATGGGTGATACTTCACTGTTTGTTTGTGCTGGAGGTGAAAATGAGTTGCTAACATTTGGAAGGGGAACGCTTGTGAAATATAACGCAGCAACAACACAGAGGGGAAAAAATGGCACTCTTTAATGTCGTGCAGGAGCCGGCAATGTTTTTCCACTCATTAGAGGGACTTTGAAGTGTGTGTCTGAAACCTAAGCTTGGGAAATCTGACAGAGACAAGATTGCGGTACGCACTTTCTTCTCCAAGAACACCACGACTCAAGGTAACATATCCACATCCTATTAGTTTGTGGTAAACGTACCAATTGGATGCAGACAGACTGTGGTATTAGGCAGTAAAGAATTTGATCATGTTGCCCATAGTATAAAATACAGTAGGTCTACATGGTGAGATAACTACAGCTCTGTCAAATTTAATTTCACCTCACGACTACGACTATAACAGTATTATCAAAAGTAAAGTCCCACCGATATAGTTAATTTTTGAGCTGGAAAACTTTATGTAGGAATATTTTAACATTATTTGACCTTAAACATACAATGTATTAGAACTCTAGAAATCAGCACAAAGAAAAAAACAGAATAAATCAAAATATAATAATAATAAATACCTAAATAAACATTAGTACACTAAATTCAGTATCAATCAAATGACTACCATATGAATAAAGATAAAAATAAATAGTTAAACAATATTGTATTGTAATAAATAAAATAATTAGTAGTTGAATTGCAAATCACATAAATAAAGAATAAATAAACATTAAAAAAAGCCATCCAAATAGCATTTCTGCATTCTATATTCTGTTAAAAAAAAAAGAAGACGTTTTCATCTTGGCACATATCGATCGGAGATGCGGATACCTACAGATATCGATGTGTGAGTGATAGGCCAATATTGGCCAACTGTGCAATCAATCAGGCTGTAATCAAAAAGGTGAAAAAAGGTGGATTTCATGTGAGAAGCTACATAAGTGCTTTGCTGGGCTCAAGTCGTAAGGACTCCAGTGAGGGGTGGTGCACAGTCTTGCCTCTTCACTGTCAGACCCCAGGGTGCTGTCTAAATTAACTGGGACGAGCGGATTGTTAGAGGGATGACCCTTTCCCTATTCACCCTGTTCCTCTCCACACAAACACACACACTTCATCACACATACACACTCTGAACGTCAACCGCTAAGCCTCAATAAATCTGATAAGCCACCCTGGTGGCTTCTGTGGCCAATCCGCACTGAGAACAACATGGCCGGTATCAGGCAGCTGCAAAGCCCTCGTCAAGCGGGACTCCAAAGTACTCTGAAGGGCCGCGCTCGCACCCCTGAAAGCTGGCCTGTCTCTCAGCTCTCCCTTACCCCACCCCGGCTCCTATCCACTACCCCCATGCCTGGGTGATGTCATTATTGAAGTCTTTGGCGTGCTATCCGAGGAGTAAGTTACCATTGACAGGTTCAGAGCCTGGCTGGCTCACCCATGAGGATTCATGACTTTGAAGCTATTGGCCTTAAGCTGCAAATTATTCTTTTCAGGCTCTCTCTGCTCTACCTACGGCTTTAATCCACACCCTCCTTCTCCTCAGTACACTAGAGCTCAACCAGACAGCACCCACTAGCCTGCACACACACAAGTAATATAGATAGTGGTAGAGGGATACAGACGCACAGAGGTAGAGAGAGAGAGCGAAGGCAAACACATGCTCACTCACTTTCCTAGATATCTGGAAACACATACTTTATTGAATAGCCTCATTGCTCCCCTCCTCAGTACAGTAAAGTTAATAACAGCAGCAGGGTAGAGCAGTACCAGGCTCCAGCAGCACCGGCAAAGATCCTCTTAGCCCCAGCCCATCCATTCCTCACTCCCTTCATCAGCACTTAGTGGACATCTGTGCAGTGCCAGCCCTCTCCATATGCCACGGCGGTCAGAAGACAAACGACCATGTCAGTGCAGTGGCACGCCTGTAAGTCTGATGCCACACAGGGGTGCAGGGTGGGTGTGGTGAGGGACAGAGACAGGAAGAAGGCCAGGGCCAGATCAGGAATGGGCTGGGTGTGCAAAAGCTGCCAGCACACAGGGAAAAAAGGGGCAATAAGTTATCTAAACTGAAGACACATGAAGCACCAAAACTAAGTGATGGCTTATGTGGTCAATAAGGCCTGTGTGGAAAACAAAGGAAAACACCTTCAACACTTGCAGTCTGTTAAGGTGTTTTTTCTTGACACGGACCATTACCTACACACATTCATTATATAATTGCATGTTAACTGCTTCCAAAAGCACATCATAATCTTTTTGACGAATTTTCTACCGTATGGGTAGTTTCAACTTGCCACCTATCCATCCATTTTAGTGGGCTGGAGCGATTTCCAGCAGAAACTGGGCAGCCACTGGTTTCCATTCATTTTGTAGTGTTGATAGAAGTACAGACTAAAGTGATCTAAGTACCACAAAGTAATATAAAGTCAACAGTTACTTATTATGCAGTTGCAACAGCCCAGTAGTTGACCTTAGACAAGCCCACATTCTGCAGTCGAAATCAAAACACCGCCATATTGGCAGGAAAGCGGAAGTATTGGGCAAATGACTGCTAGGAGCTAGTCTCTTCACCTGCTGTTTTTTTTGGTTATGGTGGACAACTGATAGGTGCTCCAGGATGCCAGAACAATCAGGGACAAGCAAAAGAGAGCATTGAAGAGAGCATAACTAGAGAACTGAGGGTATTTGGGGAGAGAGTTAGCCTTAAATTAACAATATCTGTAATAATGTCCACTTGATACCTATTTTTTGAAGCCTGATACTGATGTCCATATCTTAGACTTATACATTTGATACATCAATACTATAAATCTGCAATGAACTATTGGTCTATGCATTGGCTTGGTCAATATGTCAGTATAGTTCTCCTTTCCATGGCAAGAAACAACTACAACAATTTGCATACTGTTTGTTCTGGAGGAGAGATGGCTATGAATGGCTTTGAATCCCTCAAATACCTGCATGGTGGTGCATCTATGGACACACTGAAAGCTATCCTCACTCACAAGTACCACATGACACAAAGATAATTTAGAAAAAAAAACCCAGGCTGCAAATTGTCCACTGTGATAGATTACCTGTCCCACGTCTCTGCAAGTTGATTCTCATATTGTACTGTAATGAGTGAAAACCAACCAGTCTTCCTGGCAAAAAGGTAAATGTATGAATGTAGAATCATCATGAGATGTGGTACTGTACTGCACAATTGATGTAAAAACTCCACTGGCAAGAGCAATACCATTGTTGTTGTTGTTTTTTTTTAATATAAAAATGACCTTGAGAACAAAAAAATCTAATATTATTCTCACAATCACAATGTGGTTTTCGAGAAAAACTTTTCTCAGACAATGATGCAGAGCTGACAACACCGACTTACATTTGCTAGAGAGCACATACTGGTCAGCATACTTTGACCATAAATCAGTAAAGTTGTCCGAATGATTTCATACTGCGAAGAACTATCCACTTTCTTTCCTCTGCAAAATGAAGTGATGAAATGAATGTGACTGAAAGGTGACTATAATAATTCAGAAACACATAAGGTTAAACTTGTCATACTTGAAACCCAAGGCTTGAATTGCAAGTGAAACGCTATGACTCACATATCGCCCTCATGCTCCAAAAACAAAAATCTGTGTCCAGTCCAGGCTGAAGAGAGAGGGATTGGTGGTGATGGGGAGGGGGGATGAGAGAAGGTGTGTGTAGAAAAGTAGGGGAGGAATAGCAGTATTCCCAGGGTAACGGGCTCTGGCGAAGGAACTGAGAGGTGTTTTGGCTTGTGTTGCATTCGGGGAGAGTGCAGCGTCTCCCAGAAGGAGGCTATAAAAAGACAAAGGAGGCAGGAGGCCATGTGGAGAGACTGTTGAAAGGGAGCAAACACCCACTCCATAATCCCACCACTGCCACCATCACCACCACTAGGGAGGAGAAAGAAATGTACATTGAAATTGAGATCAAATAAACACTACACTAAATTGCTATTACAGAAAAAGGCATACACATTCACACAGTTATAGCCCCATCTGAAGTTTGAGTTTAAACTTATTGGTTCAAGTGGCCAGTCGGTTCTGTAGCATGCATTAAACACATCAAATACAAAAGACTGACAGCCACAACAAACAACAGACAGACATGCCAATGCAAGGTGCTGATGGAGAGTGCCAGCTACATGTGTAAAAGATAGAGATCAGTATCGCAACTGGAGATGTGGCTACACACAACGGCCTCAGGAGGCACAAAGGCTTGTACACACTCACATACACCGAATGGAACAAGCCCCGAGGCCTAAAGTCACAACTGACAGTTCGATAGACGTATACACAAATATACAAAAACAAATACGTACAGAACACATGGTTTCACAGAGGGAGAGTTGAACATGCTCTCCCTCCTGCCTAACCCCAAATATCTGAGCCATGAGGTAAAGCTGGCTGTCTTTTGTGAACAACAGGCGTAAAATGTAAGTCCGAATTCCTGACGCAACACAAATCAAAATCAAATGAATCCAAAGCCATTCTCTGCTTTTGTTTTACTCCTGTCTTGGCCACCGTGGCAAACATGGCCAGTCAAAACATGGGAGCCTGATTTGAGTGAAGGGGATGAGACGTGAGAAACAGGGAGGAGGGGGAAAAAAGGACAGAGAAAAAAAGAGAGGATGTGCCACATCCAATTCTGAATATTTACGTGTAAAATGTGCTCTGCAGTTCTTTCCCCTTGCAGGTCCATGGGAATGCAATGCTCTGGCCCTTTGCCTGGGTAAATGTGTTCCCTATGTGTGGGCTTTCTATCCCTCTGTGTTGTCTTCACCAGAAAGGGGAGCAACTGGGCAAGGTGCAAGAGAAAGGTGCCTCTGGTTAAAGAGCTTTTTTTTCAGCACATACACATATGGTCGGGGAGAGAGAAAAGAAAGAGATCGAGAAAGAGGCAGCGATGGGGTGGGGCGAAACAAAAAAGCCATGGCTCTTTGGTTGAACCTGAGTGTGGGAGGTCCAGAAGCCCCCACCACCACCACCACCACCACCTCCACCACCACTACTATTAAATACCTTTGGAACATCCCGACTGGCTTTTAAACAGAGCTGCAGAGGGTAACTGGTGGATATGGAGGAAACTAAGCATGCCCAGAAGGGGGGGATGTTGTGAATCGCTGGGTGTCCATGACCTGGCAAAGCTCTAGCCCTCCAGCTCATTGTTCTAGGGCCAAGAAATCCTTTATAAGCCCATTAGAGTGTGAATTTTACCAATCAAATTGGAGTGTCTAGTACTAACAAATGCTAGCATTGGATTTTATTGCTGTTTGAGCCCTCCCGGTGCAAGCCTTATGGACTATGTGGTCAAGCTGTAAGCCATTACATTGACAGGCATGCACACGTTTCTACATCTGGCCTTCTGCAGCTTTAACACACCAAGCCAATTACATGTTGTTGTTCTTTTTGACATATAATGTTTTTCGTAATCAGATAATTGCTCTACCCTTCAAACTCCCCCTATACAGGGTTTTTTTTCTCTCTTCTGTGTGTGTGTTGCTGCTGAAATACTGTGCCAAAACTGCTTCATCAAAACATGATAGGAAAAGGAGGTTTTTGTACATGTGTGTTCAAATGTGCTGTATTCAAGCAACATGACTTTCAGGGCAGAAATATTTTGCAAGGACTATAAGTAAATGGATGAGAGACGGAAAAATAATAATTACTGCAAACCCTCAACTCTGAGTTTTACACGGTTCCACTTTCAAAAGTGTGCACACATGCAGAGGAGATTTCCTGAAACATGCTCTCCATGACAAGAATCTGTCAGTTTTCTGAATTCTTGCATGTGAAACGGCCGCAAAGCATGCTGAATGTGTCAAAACCTTGATGAGGGGAGGAGATCTCCTGATTGAGTCATGTGGTTACATATTATCCCTCAAATCAACCAGCATGTGCTCCGCGCTCACATCTGCACAGAACATTCAAATCTACGGCGCACCACAGCTCTGCCATTTAGCCCAAAATACTTCACACCCTCTTAAGGATATAAACATTATTGTTGGATGGCGCATAAATGAAATGTAATCTAATGGTCAGGGTGAAACCATGATCTGTCTTTAACAACAGACCTTGCTTTTTTTACTGTCTGAGTGTTATGCATTTATGAGGAACATTTGCAGAAACCTCAGGAATCTTTGCTCCTATGATTAAGACATTTCCATAAAACTACATGCAGCCATGCCATTGCTGTATGGATGCAGCTGCAATATATATGTAGAAATAAAATGCAGATATTTTATATTTAAAAAATGCATACAACAGCAATTTAATACAGTTCCCTCTATATTTGATATGCATATATTCTGCTTTATAGAAGTCCTCTCATTAGGAGCAATTGCCATCTGCACATAGCTACCCAGTGTCTGGGATAATTGTACTGCTAATTGTCATGTGGTGTCTGCTGGTTGCCAAGAATAGACAGTGCCATGTGGCCCGGTGTCTTGGGTTTTGTTTCTGGCCTTGATAACTTGATAGGGAAGATGGGAGGGCATTGGTCTCCCAGAATTGAATTAAACAGTAAATAATGTTTGTGTTTTTGTCACGATTTCCTGTTTGTTAGTAGTCCCATTAGGGGTTTATCTTGGAGCGTTTTCTCTCTCACACACCCTACCACTCTGTCTCTCTTTGCACTCTCCCTCTCACACACACACACACACAGGAAAGAAACACTGTCTATTTTATGCTCCACAGATGAAACGCATTAGCGAATGCATGGCAAGGGACACTGAGGGAGGGGCGAAAAAAACCTCCTCAGTTCCAACGACATCAGCATTTTTTCGCAAATTTGCAATTAGTCTTAAGGGCCAGTGTAAATTAGGTCTCCTGACAAATGAGCTACCGGGACAGGACATGAAGTTTCAATAAATCTGAGAGGCTGCTCAGGGCATTGGTGTCCTCTTACTGTACAGCATCAAGAGAGAGTCCCAACAGACAGCAGGGGGAGATCCATGGAATAAGCCCAAAGAGTAGCACTCACCGCAGGGATTCGTACACTCTTTCCTCTCAAACCTCCACGAGAGAGACGAAGAAAAGTATTTCATGATGGAGATGTGAGAAGGGGATGGGTCTCCAAAGCCCTGATAAGGAGCCTCTAATGTGGGTAAACTAGCACCGGTGTCTGTGTCTACACTCATAACTTCATGGATGAGACCACTTTACGCTGAGACACTGAGAGTGAGAGTGCCGTGGTCCCATTCAGGGGAGTCTAGAGTTGCGTCTCATCAGTGTTTAAACATATTAGAGCGGGGCCTGCGCTGTTGCTGATTTGATCTGCTGCCTTGGTGGAAAGACGTAAAATATAAGGTTTTACTTTTTAAAGACTGTGCAATTCTCTCTGCATGGTTATTGATGATGCATCAACTTACACATTTGGCCATTGCACAGGAGGCCTCCTGGACAAGTATGACAGTTAATGGAGTTGGCCGAGGAAGCCTGAGCAAGGATCAGGTTCAAATGGATTCCTAGTTACTGTCCATTTAATCCAATTGGACAAAATAACACGCCACAATAAAGTGCTGCTTAAGGTCGAGAAATGCGTTTAAACTGGAGGCAAACTGATGACAAAGCGAGGGAATGTAGGATGGGACTCTGAATAACATTAAAGCCCCATTTGTCTGCATTACCTGTATGGAAGGGAGTTCCACAAGAAGGAACAGTGATGGGAGATAATGTGGTGGCAGGAGGGACTGCTTACTAGGTTACACACAGATGAAGCTCAAGATTGAATTGCTAACAATTGGGATATTTGGAAAGTACAGATTGAGACATCTGCCTCATGTTACAGCGTGATGCGTACAGTATCACATTTTGTGACCATGTACTGGCGATTTAATCGGTTTCGTGGTGCTGGATTAGGAGTGGCAGCAGCACCTCAAGCATCAGAACTACTGAACAACACAATGGTTTGTCAGGCATTTTCAGTAACAACTTATCTAATTCACTGCTTAGAATAGCACATCATTCAAGCCAAATCAGCGTATTAAATTCAGCTCAATTCACTTCAGATCTCCACAGTTCAGTTCTATTCATTTCAGTTCATAATTGTTTTATCTCCAAAGTGCACAGTAAAATGAGAAACCTGTATTGGAATTGGCGTCAATTCCCCTTCTGGCCACTTGGCTTTGCCCTACAAACTCTGTCTGTGTTTGCTTAGAGAATTCAGCATATTAAATGACATCCAACTTTACTTTCAGGCTAATGGAAGCGTACTTATTTACTACTCTTAAACAAAAGTGCAAGTGTTGGAGAACAAAAGAAACACCAATTTAAGTTCTGTCTTGTCACTGTGTCAGATATTGTTTTGGTGATGCATGAAAAAAATATTTGAAGATTTATTAAGGATGGGAGGTAAATAAAAATAAATACAGCAGAGTGGAGAGAAACTTTCAACCAGCCACTCTGTGCCTGGCTCACCTGCCCATCATCCAGACGTCATTTTGCCACAACATGAAAGACCTTCGTCGTTCATCTGCATGTCTTGCATAGTATACCTTGTCAAAGCTCAGTGGGGAGCCATCTCTTCCAGAAAGACTTGTAAATTGTGTGATGCTACTCTTAATAGTGTTAGCTAGGGATGGGTACCGAATTCGGTACTTTTATAGGTACCGACCGAATTCCGTCGGTACTACCGAGTACCGATTCATGTAAAATCAAACGGTACCATGTTTCGGTACCTTAACGGCGTTAACTTTAAACTGATCATTGATTTCAACCCGTTTTCATTTAACGTCTTTGATTAACAAGTGTGCTGACGATCACACTATTTTTTATTTTTTTATTTACCTTCTCGTCTGGTCCTGTCTGCTCACTGCGGCCACTAGCCACTAGCTGTTGCCCTCTTCCACCGCGGCGCAGAGACAAAAAGCCGGCTCTAGGCCTGCTAGCCGCCAGCTGCTATCTCTCCAATGACTCTACTCGGGCTTGGCCTTCGTCTGCCACGATATTGGACCTTCCTTACTCCGTTTGCTCTCTCCATTCTTCTGTAGACCAGTCATTAACAGCTAGCAGCTAGCTGCTGCATCTCTGGTCCTCCGCTAATACTCTGCTCTTCAACTCAGGAATATTACCTGCCAATTTACTCCAAACTGCCTCGCTGAAATAAAAGGTACCCATCCCTAGTGTTAGCACCATGCTGTGCCACATTAAGAACAAGCATCTGCAAGAGGGTGAGGGGTTACAAGGGCTAATGCTAGTTAGTTACCTTGAGCCAAAGTATGTAATGCTATTCAGGGAAACTCTAAATAAAAGCAAATGCAGGACAGCTCTCACAAACAAAAGCTACATCCCAACTATGTCACTTTGCCAACTTTTTCTTTCATTTAATCTTTATTTTGAATAGTATACTGCTCAGTAACCTTGCAGAGAAGCTGAGCAGAGCTGGACTGCTGGACTAAGGAAAAGCCCCTCTTGTATTTTTCATCATTTGGCCATTTTTGGCTTAAAAATAAATTGCTTAGTTGCCAGTGTGGGTGGTTAGTAAAACCAAAATTAACTGAAACTAGCATCCCAAATATCCAGATTCCTTGATAATTAATCTGTGTCCTATAATAAATACTGCAACACAACAATAAAGTGTTACTGTGAAACAGTAGATTGTGTCGTATTCAGAGCAAAATTGGGACAGGTTGAGATTAGTATCAGAACAAAGGCAAGCAACAAGGGAGGCAGGTAGTGAGATGAGAGGAAACACGGGGACAATATGTTGAATCAAAGATAAGTATGCTCTTCCTCTCCAGAGAAAACTATCTGCAGGCCTGCACTTCTTGGCTGCTGCTGAGGCGGTCGTGTTTTGCAGACACTATTGACACAAAGTAAAGCTGATAATTAAATTACATGTGTTGTGGCAGTCCTGAGATACTCTGAATCATTAGCACATGTAGGGGGAGGAAGAAGGCAGTCGTGAGAGACAGCGTGCATGCTCAGATCAAGTTTGAAGCTTTCCACTGTTCTATCGTGGGCAACTTAATAAAGCTTAACAACGAGCAAAGCGTTAATGATGGCGGTGTAAAACAGGAAGGAAGCCAGTAATTCCAGTAAGCCTGGCCACTGATTCGCTGACATTCTTCCTGGACTCGGTCCCACACATCATTTTCAGGAGGGAGAAATAAAAGAGAGAAGGGAAAACATCAAGAGTTTTCCAGTTTGGCGTCTGCCCATCCATTATAACTATAAAGGCTTTCACACAATTCCTTTGATGCGCATCACTGATACGTGCTTCGGGGGCTTGTACTGCTTGCATGGGAACAGTCTATCTAAGTGACAGCTCCACAAGCTCTCTGCAAACACACATACAGGCACACGTGCATGCACACACACACGTACACTATGAGTAGGGCAGCTACTTAAAACCATTACATCTCGTTTGGTGTGGAGATAGAAAAATGTTTCCAGATAGTAAATGTCTCCAGTGGATCTGTATGATGCCACGTCCCCTTAACTTACAAAAGACATTTAAATGCAACTAACAGTCCATTTCTGCAGCACATTAACCTGCAGTTTAGGGATGAAATCTCTCTCTCTGACTGCGGGCTCACCAGACCAGTCCCTGTCCTAATTGAGTCAGCTCTCCTCTGCTGCTTGGACCTTATCGTATCACGCTTTCTAATTGACCTGCGCTGCTTCATAAGACAATGCGCCAGGAGCTTGACAAAAGTTATTAATTTTCACTTTGTCCAAGGCTCTGTCCCAATTAGGTCCCCTGGCTGGGGCCGACAGGGCGGCTAACGTGATTACAGGACAAGCTTATTAGTCTGCAGCAGCATCGAGGAGCAGGAGGAAGACCCTAAATGAGAACACACAATATAGTGGGCGATTACTAGAAGTCAGCAGCACACGGGGATTGTTCTATTCTGATCTAGTACACACATACTTACTATATTCAGTGATTTGAAATGTATGCTGTTTATAAAATTAAAGATCAGTACTACAATATTTTAGTAATAACAGACATTGCACAACGAATCAAACAAAGACTGGAAAACTAAGACACAACATTCACAGAGCTCGGTCTTCCATGTCTTGTGAATGCTCCAGATGCAAATGCAATGATTGCTGGCTTTCAGATGGCACAATGCGGACAAAGACATCCTGAGATCTCTTGCTTGTGGTTTAACCCCAAAGAAAGCAAAGAGAGAAAGCATCTAAAACCTGAATACCGAACTGTTAGCCACAAGTCTCCATAGTGTCCATATTATCTACGAGTGACGCCACTCAGACTCAACACCCTAGTGCTTTTAAGCGAAATTTAATCTTCTGGGATTGATATTGTCTGTTTATTCTACAGAGAGGAAAGAATGTGCAAGTTATGCCTTGGTAAGACACAATGTGACATGTTATAATTTCATTTCTCTTTGGTTTTGTGCACCATTTGTATTCATTTGACAGCAAAGTGAAGACTGGTCCTCTCTATTTAGTTGATTTATGCGAAGTTAATTTATAAAGAGAATAGAGGTAGGAATCCCCAAAGTCCCCACGATATGATTTTATCTCGATACTTGAGTCACGATACAATTGCCATTTTAACCATTTTGCTATATGGTGAGTATTGTGATACAATATATTGCGATTTAACTGTTTAACTGCATTTTGTGTCCACAAAATGAAATTCAATCAAGAATGGTTTTGTCAAATAAGAGAAAATTCTCAGGCTATTCATCTCACTTCAGTCTTTTTATTTCTCCACAATTAAAAAGTCAAACCCACAGACTGATCAACAAAGTATTCAGTCAAATTCAACTGAACTGATATCAAATATGTATGGACAACAACAACTGCAGCATTTTCTCAAACTTTCCTCAACTTAAAGCTTTACTGCTCTTAATTTTTTTAATGAAACATAAAAAAGCCTAACTTTGCAGCGTTATTTCAACAACTTTCCAACACAATATCCTGACGCACATGGTGCCTATAGATTCCTGAGATGTTCTAGTTTCATATGATACCATCGTATCTCAACAAAAACGGCAAAAATACTGCAGATATAGAATATTGCCACGCAAAATATTGCGATACCATGCTGTAACAATTTTTTCCCCCACCTCTAAAAGATAATCTACCTTTGTGCTATAAAGTGATGTTGGAGTTGATTTTCACACACACACACACACACACACACACACCTTGACGCGTACACTCAATTACATTCACTCATCCCCTCTGGTGCTAGACCACACTCTTGTCACAAATGAAGATTATTTTAGAAAAAGTTAAGTAATTACCTGCTGTTAAGTAAAAGAATTAACCTGATTTGGTAAAAAAAAAAAATTAACACACACACACACACACACATATATTCCCTATCTTTGTTATCCCCCTGCCACCACCAAACACTTATGAACCAAACTGTGGCTCAATAATCTAGATCTGAACCAAATAGTACCTTTGGAGAATTGTTACAACCTTGATTAAACTATAACTATTATTCCTTAGTTCATCCAGTCCTTTCCAAAGGCGAGTGAGAACCAAGCTGCATTAAAGCAAGAGTCCCAGTGAGTCTGGGGGATTGGTTAAGGAGAAGCCATGCAAGCTAGTGCTCAGTGAAAGTTCACCAGATGCCAAGAGCAATGGCATCACTCCAGTCCTGACTCCAAGCCCAGTCACTCTCAACTGGGAAGTCAGTGGACAAGCTGAAAGGGAACCAATCACACCCAATTAAGTATAATTGCCCCAAGTCCATCACAGTTTGGTCTGAAGCTTCTACTTTTGTTTCCTCCACCACCTCAAACACAAGTAACAAAATGAAAATAGTAGCTACTAAATTCAACAGAAACGCTGAACAACATGGTGGCTGTTCTGTTCTGCTTGATAAACTTATTCATGTATGGCATCTATTTCTGCATGAAGCGCAAGAGAGAAGAGAAGATTTTCAACATCAAGGATTTCAGCAATTTTTGGTTCCTCAAGCCTCCTGAAAAGTAGCTGATGCTACTTCCAAAGAAAAGTCACAACAGCAGCATGTATTCTGAGACCCCTTTCAAGTTTAGTTACAGTGCTGTCATGTTCAATCAAACGAGGATTAAGATGGGAGAGATTTGAAGCCAGCTTGTTGAAAAGAGAAAAAAAAGGGAGTAATTCTTCAGATGGCGACTTCAATAGCCCTGAGTGCAAAATTACTACCGCACCACCATGCCCGTGGGGGCCGTTTTAATGACAGCTCACAAAGATTGGCTTCACCCACCACGATTAAGGTTACCCTTCATGATCAGAGGCAGAGCAATACAAACAGTTAGTCCAGGAAAACAAGAGAGAGGTTTCACACAAAGACACCTGCCCACTCAGCAACTCCTTGTACAGTTCCAGCCATGGGGCCTCGCCTGTAGCTACCTGGCTAACAAGTCCAAAGTCCTGTGGATGATAGGAGAGTGACAGCAGCCTGGCAAGCTACCTCTCTCTGATTAATATTTAATCTTGGAACTTTGGCCCTAAGATGTATCATAGTTGTCTGAGTCTTAGATGACTTAGTGCTGAGACTACAAAACTAGGGACTTCAACACTATTTAAAATCTGTCTGTTGCAACTTTTTTGACAGCATGTCAAATGTTTTCACCAACAAAGAGAATTGCTTTTGCTGCTGTGGTCACTCTATTTTAAACCTGATGGTCAGAACCGATTTTCTTATTGTTCTTATGTAATTATATTTGTCAAAATGAATGCAATAATAACATGTTTAACTCAAATTTGTTTTAACAGCACTAACTGTTTTGATGCATTAATGCAGGTGGATTATGATAATGCTTTACCCAAAGTCAAGTGGCAACTATCAAAATCGTTATTTGCAGTTACTAGTTGAGTTACCATATCTAGTCTTGAATACAATTTGCCAGCCAAGCACACAGCTGATAGAGACAGTCTAGTTAGTCCATAATCATCTGGTTTGTTACAGTCCAAATTAAAACTGTGGAGGACGTTGGGCCACATGAAAATATTTTGACTGTCCTCATCCCAAAAAATGACCCCCTAAAGAGTTGATTCAGGAGCTGAAATTACCCATATGGCCATAGTAATTATGAAGGACATCAAGAAGAAATTGACAATACAGCATCTAAAAACAAAAGAGGCAGAAGCCAGCACAGAGGGTATAAAGAACGACACGGTCCGTTTTTGTGTGGGTCAGATGGGGGGTGTATGGGTCAAACTAACATAGGACTTAAACCCATGAGACAAGTGTTTGTGCCCATGTGAAACCAAAAGTTATTATAAGTTATAGAAGTTGACTTCCATACATAGCGGTGCCATGTCTACGCTATATGTCACACTATATGTCACACTATATGTCATCTACGTAACTGACGCTCTTCGTAATTATATCCATTTATTTAAATTTTTTTTAACCAATCTTTCATAGCGCCTAATCATGTCCCCCTAACCTTAAATACATAGCTTTGTTGCCTAAACCTAACCAAACTGCCACTGTTTCACAATTTTACCAACATATTTAAAATGACAACCCTTACATTCATGTATGAAGAAGGGTTGATCTCGTGCAATCGGTAGGGACGCTATTTTTGCAAAACACTGTGGTGGTATGGTTTGGACTTGGTGATTAATGCAAATTGCATCCAGCTACTACACTTATGAATCTTCTTTGAAAGCAACCATCATTAAGATATACAACTTGTAAAAAGGCCACACAAGTAGCATCCTTGGGGTGACGGATAGCAGTGTTTTAGCCTGCAGTGGAAAAAAGTAGCACATAGCCCTCTAACTACTGTGTTGTTAATTGATTTCCAATAGTACATCTGCATAAGGCAAACAAAATAAGAGTATTTAATATCAGAGAAACCTTCCTTTAAGGTAAATTTTGAACAGATAAAAAAATGTGTGATTAATTTGCTGCTAACTGTGGGCAATCATTTGATTAAATTAAATATTTTAATTGATTGACCAAAATTGTAGCTTCTCATGATATGATAATATTGTAACTGAATGATAAAATTCAGGAATAGAAATTACAGCATAAATACATTTATACCATTTCAAATTTGTCTGGAAATTTCCAAAAAAAAGGAAATTTTCATTGTAGATTATGGGCCCAAAATTGTGTGTCTGGCAAATTAATGATGTATTCTGCCCTTTGCTCATCCATCATCAGTGGTTTACTGGCAGAACTCTGGGGGTAAATATTTCTCTTATCAGATTTTCCTGGCAAGCGCGCCTGGTATATAGCACAATTTATCATATCCACTTACAGCCCAACATAATGAGGCATAATAAACAAGACGAACCTTCATTTGATTATTTTCATCTTGTGGAAAAATACATTTCTGAGGGTTTGAAAAAATGTCCTGTTCAGGGACCCGGCGGTGAGAAGCGTGTCTCTGTTTAGTGTCCTGGCCTGGCTCGAAAGAAATACGATTAAATGAGTGTGAAATCAAAAGCACTGACACATGGCCGGGTTCTGCAGTGTGTGTGCCATCACCTGACAGACTCTCATTGTGTTTCTCATTCTCAGGCACGGGACATGTCTTGGTGAAGCATTTTTTTCCCCCCAAATGGTTTATTAAAATATTTACCCATGCTGCTCTGTCACTTGGAGAAAATGAGAAGACGAGGATGTACAATCAATAAGCAGCAAAGGCAAAGTCCAATTATGTAAAAGTGTAAATTATAGATTTGGTGTGATGCCAAGGACATGGACACTCTTCTGCTCTCTTGCTCGTACTCTTTCTCTCTCTCTCTCTCTCTTTCGCATGCACAAACAGAAGCAACCAAGAAGAAAATATGAAATTCTAATGTTTTGAGCCACAAGCTATTTCAAGTGCAGTGTGACTACATAGTGTACATGTGAGACCGTATTCAAATTTGGACTCTTCAGCATTGGGGCGCACATTTTTGCTGAAGGTTTATGAAAAATGCATCTATTAATTCATTATTTCGATTGAACCTGTATTATAAAACCCGACACTGAAACACAACAGTGATTCTGTCTGCCTCAAGTTTCTATTTCCATAATTTAATTGAGGTCACAAAAGCAGCTTTGAAGAAAGTCAAAAGTTATGGGGCAAAAGCTTCGCCATATGTTTGCATTGACCTTTAATTTTGTGAAATATGTGTTACACAATCCTCAGCTTCCATGGGTCAACCTCAATGATTATTCACAGCGAAAAACTAGCAGCTGTTGACTCTGACAGCCACATTCCTTTCTAGCCTCCTGCGTTTCAATTTGTCTTACAGCAAAAAGCCCTTCCGTTTTTAAATACCAAGCAGGGCTTTTTCCCACACAGGTCCTGCTGAGGTGAAGAATCCCACTCCTGCCACCACAACAGCAGATACGCCAGGGTCTTCTGAGAGGTTAAAACATTCTGCCGATGTTGGAGGAGGAGAGATGAAGAGAAGGGGGAGGGAGGAGAAGAGGGTCTCTCTGACAGTCAGAAAACAGTCCCTCACAGCGTTCGCCCCAGCCTCTGCTGCAAAAACAACACTTGAATTCCTAACAGCGAGTGCCAGGTGGTCACAAGATGAATTCATCAGGGCAATGCATAACGCAAAAGGCAGAGATTATCACATTGCAGCAGCCCTAGGGCCATGGCAGCGCAGGCTGATTGGAGACATGGAAGGAGGCCCAGGAGAGGCGCTGGTCTTCCCTCTGGCCAGCGGAGAGGTGTCGGTCCACTCCTGGGAGACATGGAGGAGTAAGGGAGAGAGGAGGGAGGGGGTGGGTGGTTCAGAGTGATGGTTCACCTCGCTACAGGCAGCCCTCCCATTGGGGCAGGAGCAGGCTAGGAGAGGCCTGAAGGCCACACACACACACACACACACACACACACACACACACACACAGAGTGAAATACACACTTGCATTCTGTTTTTCAAAAGACACAAACACACAACAATCTTTTCTACCAGATCCTTGGCAACATTTTTTCTTGTCATGGGACTTGAAGTCCCAACAAGATAAGGGTTAATATCAAACAAGAGTGCTCGTATGCTTTGCCACTGTAACCCTGCATTGTTGAATAGTTAAGTCTGAGTAGTTGCACTGGTAACTGTGTGTGTGTGTGTGTGTGTGTGTGTGTGTGTGTGTGTGTGTGTGTACTTTTCAAAAGGTGATGGATATCAAGAATCATCTACGCTGTCCAACAACACAATGTAAAAACAGATACTACTGTCATTCAAGAGCTCATCAAAATGGCCATATGGGAGATATGTAAACTCTAAAGGGCATCAGCACTGAATATTTGTATAAACTATGTTGAGTGAGGGCAATATATTCGGAAGAAGCTTTATGTGCTAAGTGTCAAACTGTTTAGCATTCATATCAAATGTTGTACATGATAGTTTGTGGTTAATGGTTGCTTGTCAGTCACTGTACATTATCATTACATGATTTGTAATATGCAATTTGTTTCAGCAGACAGGAGTAGCAGCATCTCGGACCGACTCTATAGAAATGATTGCAAACTGCACAGCAATGGTATTGTTCATATTACACAGGTTGCATTGTGTTTTATTTTGTTAAAATAAATCTGTTAAAAATGTTACAAATGCAAAGTTCTAAAAAGAAAAAAACATACACACTTACATAAATTAAAATGAAAAGATACTGTATAAATAAAGAGCAGCTTGCCCATCCTAACTTGAGCAAGACACTGAAATGCAAATTACTCTTTAATTGTGTCGAGATAAAAAAAAAAGTTGTATAAATGTGTCTGCCAAATGAATGTAATGTGAGGTTAAATGAAGATGTAAAAAAACAAAAACAAAAACAGCATTGTATTATGAATACAGAGAATTATAAATATTATATTTACACAACAGCACCCTAATACTCCTTACCCACATATATAACAATTTTATTTTGTAGACTTGAATTCTGAACCAATAACACCCACAATACTTAGTCCCCATCATTTACAGTATGCGCATTTGGAACTTTAATCATAAAACTTTGTATATTTGAAACTGAGATGAAAAAGAACCTAGCGTCTGCCAGGCTGTTTTTTTTAGTATTCTTTTTCAGTTTTAGGTATGCTTTTGTATGCACTAGTGTAATCTCTGCATGCAATTCTCCAGTCTGCCATTAATGTACTTTGACAGTAAAAATAAATAAATAAATAAACGTATCATAAACATTTGTTTCACATACTTGCAACAGCAGCAGAGTTGTCACATACTAGGGTGTTTATTTAATTGTGGTAAAATAAAAAAAGAATTATTTATATTCCAAATTCCACAGCTTTTAAAAAAGCTCTTTTCAGATTTAGACTTCTTAAACAAGGGACACTACTTAAACACAGAAAGCACTATAAATTATTGTGGCTGTTATGGGGCAGCAACAGGTCAAATATATATAGATTTATTTATTTTTTACTAATTTTCTCGAAATGGTTGATTTAAAAAAATGTCTAAGAAGCATCACTAGATACTACTACTATAACAATTATAGGTGAATTAATATAAAACCATTTTAGATTGTGTCAGGTTACATAAGGAGACATAATAACCACCCCAATATTGTAATAGCAAAAATGCTACAAATATGGATATTATTTTATGAACACATTTTTATCCTTTTTATTTATACATGACCCTGTTCATTTGAGGTCATCAAATCCCACAACATGTGTACTGCACATGCAGTTACAGTGCAAAACAGTCCACAAATGTGTCCAGTTTGGCTCTTAAATATCCAATATTCATGAAAAGGTTTGTTCATCTTTCAAATAAAATGTATTAAACAAGCTCCTTATGTAGGGAGGGAAAGAATAAAAGAAGATAGAAATGAAGCCCGACCTGAGCAACTGACCTTTTTCAAGCAACAATCAAACCAGCCCAGTTATTTGTATGTCGCTGCCATTTCCACCCGCTGTTGTTCACTTTTCTGTCAGTGTTTCTTTCTCTTTGCTTATTCTACATAAATTATTGACTGGCTAATTTGGTCTGCTGGCCCTGTGAGACACTGCAGCATCGGCATGACAGCTTTATCTATTAGACTGAGCCCAATGACAGCCTTGTTCCGGCTGCGTGTGTGTTTGTGCATGTGTGTTGTGCCTGTTCATGCATGTACATGTGTGTGTGTGAGTGTGAGTGTGTGTGTCATATGTCTGTGTGTCAGTGTTGCAAGTGGGGTGGAGGGGTTGTGGGGGGTGCGGACTCATTCTCAGTTGCATTAGCACAGGAGCAGGACTGGGACACATCAACATCTTAATCAATATGCGAGAGTCAATTACTGAGGAAGCGCGTGCTTAAGCAAGATCTGATTATTGGGTTCATGTTCAGTCCACCAAATGGACCGAATCAATGCGATGCGATATGTGCTATATACACCCCACACACACGCACACTCTTTCATCCCTCCTCCTCTCGCCTCCTGTCACCTCACCCCGTCCTCCCTCTCCTCCCGCTGTCCCCCACCCTATCACATTCCTCATGGACACTTGAGGAAAGGAAGGGAGGCTGATCAAAGTGACAAAGGGGAAGGATTTATGCTCTGGTGCGGCAACTAACAGGACTGCGCTGAACTTGTCCAGACAGCACAAGTGTATTAAGATGAAAAGGCTGGCTGAGCTTCAAGCTCTCAACGACCCTTTAAATAAGTCATATTTGGGCAAGATTTATGAAGATAGAAGAGAGTAAAAAAAAAGCATCATCTTAGTGGCTATCTGAATGTGCTCACTACACTCTGTGAACCAAAGCACACTTTATAGTGTGTTTCACCACTCAGACGCTGCCTTTGATATGTTTTTGTGCTTGTGGAGATACATTGCAAACACAACCACACTTTTGTTGTGCATTGTTTAAACTGTGAATATGATTTTTTGTTGCAACTGCGGATTTGAATTTGTCCGTCTCTGATGCCTGCTGCTGATTTTTGGGAGCGTAGCAGTTTCTGTTGCTTTTCATCATGTCATTCCAGCGCTTTGTAATGATATCTAGCATTCTGCAACTCTTCTCAACCACCCCGGTTCAATAACGAGTGAAACACCAGTGCCGAGATCTGCCTTTTACTGTAGTATTTTCAAGGGCTTTGTCTTTGTGTTTTAGATATCGGTGGGTGTGTTTTTTTTTCTTCCTCTTTTCAACATTTGGCTGTCATATTTGCTTTTATTGAGGATTCCGTTTGGTGTGCTGCTCCTGTCTATAGCCCGTCAACCTATCAAGACGGATCACACAGTGGGTTTGCCGCACTTCCTCTCAAAGAAACCCTCGCCACACCTCAGGCCCCTCCTCGGCCATGGAACCCCACCTCACTGTCGGAACACTTCTTTATTTACCTGCCTGAAAAATTACACCTGGAACACGGAGGACACAACAAAGGAGAGAGGGAGGAAAAAGAGGGCGATGCGAAGCCGGGTGGTAGGGAGAGGACCAACAAGGCAAGAAATCAATAGCCCAGAGATTTTTAACTAAGGGTTTTTTTTCCTCTCACTCTCTGTCTTTTTTTATCTCGTAAGCTGCCAAACATCACCAGTGAAACTTGCACGAGGCAGTCGTTGCCAGAGGGTGAATCATAGCAATATTGATTTGATTATGTAAAAGCTCGGTGGAACCTCAAGCCAGATGCAGAAATAACTCCTCACCTAGGTCCTGCGGGAGAGTACACACACTGGTTTGGAGGAGAAAGAGAGAGGCACAGAGAGGAGAGAATGAGGAAAAAGGAAAAAAATATTGTTGAGGATAAAAGCATAATTACTCCCCTCACAGCTAAAATACATTTTTCTTATTTTCCGAACAGCTCTTCCATTTGTGGCCCCCTGCCTCCTTTTCTCCAGCCTTACTGGATGATAATTAACACCGCTCTACTGTACTGAATTAGGAGCTGACAGTTATGAACTCTGCAGAAGAATAGGCAGCTACCTAGGAGCGTGCTACGCTACTTGATCAGATCTGTGTGTGAGTGTGTGTGTGTGTGTGTGTGTTACCAGACAGCACCACGGCCGGTAGAAGGGAAGGCAAAGGAAAAGGCAGAGCGTGCTCGGATTCTGATCTATGGCACCCTCTTCTGGACCCACTATCTCTGACTATCCTCTCCACAGAGAACACAACTAAACTTCATCATCTGCATTGCTTTTCTAATTCACCCTAATACACTCTTTATATAGGAATGACAAGTTTATATATTAGAGTATAAAAGAAAAGAGCATAATTCTCTTTTTTAAAACAGGATAAGTTCTAAAATTCTGTAACATTTTTTGAATGTCTGAATATGTAATCTTGTATAATGTGTAGGGATGCACCGAAACCAGCATTCTCATGATTCTCAGTCCTGATCCAGTACCGATGTTTAATTAATAAGCTAAGTATGTCTCATTGTGTGGAAGTTACTGGGATTGTTCTTTTATGTCTAAGGCAACACAAGCTTGACTTAATAAAAAATAGATATGAATTTACTGAATTGTTTTTTATTAATTAAGTAAAAGAGTTGAAAATAGAGTTGAACTGAATAGACCAGCTAAATTGTCACAATACCAGATCCTGTTATTTGGGTCAAAATCAGCCCGATATCAGATCAGTGCATTCTTAATCATGTGCAGTGTGATTTTTTTAGTATATAACAGAGCCAACAACATTTTTTAAGCATGAGCATGTATTTGCTGCTTAAGGAAAGTCGGAGAGCAAAATAACATTTATAGACAACTTCTTGATTTTCAGCTCGTACGACAATCTTCAACAATTTAGCTGACAAAAGCTGAAGAAACTCCCACATAGGATTTGGCGACTAATTGCTGGCAAAGCCGGGTCAGACTAAAAACGCTCCTGGGTAGGCACTAATTGGGCCACCTTTTTTTTTTTTACAGTGCATTATGGGAGCCAGTGATCCAGCGGTCTGTCTTTAACTGCCCTAAATTATGATTCCACCTCAGTGAATCTCCACCCCATCAAATGACTGGAACATTGTGGTCAGCTCTCATAATTGGCCTGGGCTGGTATCTCATGTAAAATACTAATCAGATCACATGAGTGGTGGGAGTGTCTTCAAAGGGAGATGGGGTTTCACAGAATCTATTTGAGCGTGTGATTAGGTGGGTATAAAATGGGCCAGAATAACAGATCTCATTAGACTGGACTGTATTCCTACACTCGCTCCCCCCCCCCCCCCTTCCCCCCCTTCCTGAGCATTTTACTCGTCTGGACTTCCTGTGAATTTTAAGAGGTATCTGTGCTTGTTGGTACTGAAATACAAAGCAGAAAGACTGTGGTACCATTGTACCCTGTTCTCCTTTGCTCTCTGAGGGCTTGTACAGTACAAGATAAAAACCAAGGCACAGACACAAAAGACGTACTGTTGCTTCCGCTGTTAGAGAACAATAACTGCGTCTTCACTCTGACTTAATGGATATTTAAAAAATATGTTGGATACATTATTTCACACTTTTTAAAGAGTGGGTTTCAACAATAATACTAGGGCTGCAACAAATGATCAATCTGTCGACTACTTTCTTGATTAATTGATTAGTTGTTTGATTTAAAATGACAAGATGACTTCCTCCTTTTTTCGGCCAAAATTCAAAGATATTCAGTTTACTGTCATGGAAAAGTAAAAATCAGGAAATAATCACATTTAAGAAGCAGGAATCAGATATTTTTGACTTTTTCTCAACAAAAAAAAATACTCAAATTACTTGACAGTTTGATAGTGAGTCAAATAATCAATTAATATTTGCAGCTCTAACAAATTACCATTAATTTATTTTAAATTAGTAATTACATGTTACAAATTACATGTTTTACGCTGTTGTTTTACACATTATTCTCTGAAATAAAGTCCTCAATTTAAAGTGTAAAGACCCAAACGGACCAACAAGGTCAAACCAAGATATTTGGCAATGTAAGGGAGATAATTTTATTTGAGGTTTGGCTTATTTTGCCTTTCTCTTACTGTAAATGATTCTAACAAAAATCTGATTTCATTTCTTTTCGACATATTTGCATGGCTTCTTTATTCTAGAAAAAATATTCACCTGAATCTAACATGTCATTTAGTTTTTAAAAGAAAATTGGAAAAGCAGCCAGTAATTTAAACTGACTTTGTCCCCAATTGAATTTCTCCCTCATTCTAAATGATTAGGTATTAATGTGATTTAGTGTGAAGGAATGCATGGTTTCATACCTAACTGGCATCGACTGGTTTAAGAGCAAACATCAATTCCAGATGCACATAATCATATTAACGGGCTAATCAGCATTGATTTTTACTTGGATCAAGACAATAGAAAAAAGGTTGCATGCAAATAAAATAAAAAAGCATTATAACCATGAGAGGCAGTGAATCTGAAGGACAGGTTGTACTTGAGATTTGAAGTTTGGAAATAAAAAATGTTCCTTTGTTCAAACTGATAATAATACCTAGAAGCCTCTCTCTAATTTATCTATTACTGTATCCAGGTAACTTTAGTTATAGAGGAATCCTCCTGTAGCAGACTCTTTGCTGGGCTTGATAATAACACCGGAGCTCTTAATTAAGGTCTGTTTCAGTGAGAAGCCCTCGCTCCTGTAAGCCCCCTCTTCAGAATAAGGATAATTCCCATTCATTTGGAGGATCTCCTAATGATCACTCCCACACTGGACCCAACCTCCAAATAATACCATGCCTCAATCAGCATATTCCTCAATCAATTCTGAATGGATTTCCTTTGCTGCTGATTACTTTAATAACTTCAACATATCTATTAGCAAATGGGCATGTGAATCTTTTTGATGATTATCATTTAGCTATGAAAGGGGAGGGGTGTAATTTAATTAGGGTCCAATATTGCTTCGCTCAATTATGGCCTGTGTTCCTTTTTATTATCTAAATTGTTGTTTCAATGCAGTCAAAAAATGGGAGAAAAATCACTTAGATTATAATGTCAGATTAAGTTGTTTTTGCTGCTTTGCCCACAAAGGAAAGACCACTATAATGTGCTATGTGAACCAATCTCTAATTACATCAGCGGTGCTCCGAAGATTTGAGCTCTGCGAGGGCTCACACACTCCAGTGGGTACACACTCTTCTAATGAGTTCCAAGCACAGGATATAGACATATTTTACAAGGAGTTGAAACCTTGGAGGGAGGAATTTCTTGGATATAATCCTACCCATCTTATTCCTTTCAAGCTCCAAATACCTGTGTCACGTATCAACTGGTCAAATTCACTGTTTTATAATCAAGACTTAAAGACAAGTTTGATTATTATTAGTGTAATATTTTGATACAATATTTACATAATTTGCATGTATTTATAATAACAAAATGTCACACAAGTTAGCCTTAAAGGTCCAATGTTGTAATGCATGAGATTTTTATGTCTTTTTTTGATTAAAAAGCAGGTCTAGGTGCTATAAAATTACCGTGAAATCAGAAACCATAATCAGAAACTGTATGTTTAAACAAGACCTCAGCACTTCCTTAAGGTTGTGATCTCACTGCTGTGCTATATATAGGTAGAAAGTGCAGCTGTAGTTCCATATCAGACATTACCTGGCTGCAATGATGGTGCAGGGATGCAAACAGCGCAGATGGGGAAGGCCCAGAAATACTGACCAATCAGAGCCGACTGGGGTTTTTCGGGAAGGGGGCAGGTATTACAGGGGAGGGTTTCAGACAAAGGGTGAATATAGGTATATTCAGAGAGACAGTATAAGAGGAAAACATTTGTTTTAACTTAAAAGCATTAAACATGTTTTAGTAGAAACCCAAAATAAAAGTATGAACCTAAAAATGACCATTATATGTCTCCTTTAAAGCTTCAACAAAAAATGAGTAAATGGCAATTCTGTGTAGATTAAAACAACAGGAACTAGGTCTTAAAAATGATAAGTTCTCTAAGAAGTCTCCATAATCTACATAATGAGTTTACTTAACTGCAACAAATTAAACTCAAATCTGACATTGATGTTTTATGTTGGAAGTGGATTTTAAGCAAAGTTTTGAAATGTTGCAAACAAAAGTTAATTAAGGTGCGTTTCCATCAACTGGTTTGAAGTGAATAAACCAGGCAACAGTGTAGTTTCATCAATCATCGGTGTGTGCTATATGCTACATATGGCTGTAATCGGCCAGTAAAGAGAGCAGAAGAAACAGAGGCTACAAACTGGAAACAAAACAACTTGCCTTGGCCAACTAACCCATCAACGAGAGAGAAAAAACAAAGAGTGTCTTCGGGAATTTGGTGCTATTTGGCAAGTTTTACTTGTTCTTTCAGGTCAGCTTATTTTGGAAATTGTTTATGCTGTTTTATTAGACTAATAAATATCCTGAAAATGCAGACAGTAGAAAAAGCTGATAAGTCATGTGGGTTAAATGTTTCCTATGTTGGAAATTATTCACCAAAAGTGGTTCCATATCCCACTTAAGTCTTTTTCAACAAAAAAACGGCCTCAAACAAGCGTAAAAAATTTTTTTTTTTTGCACAATTGAGGAAGTTTCCACTGAGCCTTCCTAATGTGCATAAAAATATTTGGATGGAAACATCTATTGTCTGATTATTTAGAAGAGCGGAAAAATACATTATTTTAGCTCAAATAGGATCTGGCAGCACCATCACATTACATTTGCCAGGAATTACCAGGAAAGTACAGTAACTGAGGATTCACTCAACCTTCATGCATCAACCCGACCACATACAAACACAGAGGCAACATTTGTCATCCCTGCTGACAGAAGCAACTGGAGAGCGTCATAAAATGTGCATTTGTCATGGCACATACTGATTTGTCAGGAGACCATCATTCATATATCATAATGCTCTCCCTCTGTCTGCCTATCCAACAACGTTAATGTTGTTTAAATGCCCAATGGAGCTGCACTACACCAGATAGCATCCATCTCCACCAATCAGTCAATCAGTACCTGGGAGAGCCCCAGAGAGCCTCTGGATTAGGCCAGTTAGGGTGCTCTCTGGTCTAGTTAGTGGATTAAGCCCCTCTCTCAAAAGGCTCAATAGAGCGAGCCACAAAAGAAAGGTAGTGTAGCTGAAAAGTAGTGTTTCCTCTGTGACGTATTTGTGGCTTGTGGTCTCCAATGTGTTCTTAATTCCTGGGACAGATGTAATTGTTGTACTGTTGGCTGACTGTGGTCTGGTCCTGTGTGGAGCGAGTCTGTGTTGTGTTACATTTCGTCACAGAGAAGCTGAGAGAAATAAGACGTATTTAAAAATGTAGCGCTGCTGATCTTGGACGTGACTACATTAAAGCAATGTGTGGAATTCTAATTATTAGCCAAAGATCGTACAAATAAACCATGAAGTTTAAAAATTCTGGTCTAACCCTTGAACCTGAACTTTGATTCTAAGATATTTATCGTATCAGCTTACAATTTAACCTGTCTGCGGCACTTGAAACTAAACATTTCAACATTAAAATGTCTAAAAATGGCAAGATCAGTGTGATAAGTTTTGTTGAGTTGTGTACTGCAAATGTTTTGAACAGTTTACAAACCCAGAGAAATCTGTCACTTGAATCACCTGTCAATGGCGTCATATCATCAGTCTGTAAGAAGTCATGAATTTAGTTTTCATCCAATATTAAGACATACTTTTACAGAGCGCAGTCTCTCCAACCAACAAGCTAACTTATAGTAGTTTGAAAAACAGCTATATGGCACTTAATTTTATGAGTGTATGGATTATTACAGTACAAATGAGACAAGAATCAGCTCAACACACCGACTACCTGTCTCTCGATATCCTCTTCATTGCTTATGACTTAATTGCTCATGACAATAATTATACAACAGTAAAGTTCGCCAGCTTGGATGATGACTTATGACTTGTAGATTAAGTTATTTGGCAAAAAATATTTGGCAAAGAGTTTGGATCACCGGCATTGTCAGGAAGTGAAATTTCATGAAAATGCCAAAATACACTGCAGGGGGCCTTTAAGTTGTAGAAAAAACAAGAACAGATGTCAGCAGCAGCTCGATTAGCAGCCCCTGCACCGACATGGCGAACAGCATCGGAAAAACACTTATTTTTGGTGAAGTGGAAGGAATTTGGAAGGTGAAACTGCTTTATTTTGTGTTTTTACTAGTTTTAATCACCTAGCCTGTTTGTATTGGAGAGGATGAGCCCTGTGTGGATAATTGGGCGCCTCAAAAAAAAAAACTCGAATGAACTCTGAAGGAATTATAACCAGAAAAACTGGCTGCAATTTTTTCGCCCCATTTTTTCTGTAATTGTTTTGATTGAGAGACCCCTAACAGAAGAAAATTACATATTGCATGTTTAACTGTGGTATAAACAACTGAAGTCATGCTCTAAAAAAAAAAAGACACTTGCCTTTCTTTTAAGGATCAGCAAGTGTGGAGAATCCCGAGAGCAGAAGGTTTAAGATAGGACACATAATTCTGCTGGGGAAACTCATGGGGTCACTGAAGGTACACAGGCTTTTTCCCCTGACGCATACAAGCATTCAGAAATTAAAAACACTGTGAGGAAAAACAAGCAAACGCTGCAATTAAAGGCCAATTCTCCTCATATAAAGCAAAATAAAAGCACTGTACAAATGGCAATAAACTGCGGATAATGACCTCAGGATGCCAAAGCAATATTTTTTCCCCCCTTTTTAATTGTGGTTGCATTCGCCCTCACCGTTTCATGTTAAGGGGTCGGGCTTTTTAAACTTTTCACAGCTGTGTGGAAGGGAAGGGGACAGCATCCTGAGGCGCTCTCAGGCCCTGGTGAGGGGAGTCACTGTGCCAGCTCCCAAGACTTGGATTCATTAGCCGCTTTAGCAGCGCAAACATTACCTTAAATGGTGAGGCCATGTGCTGGCAAGGACCCACTCTCGCCTTGTTTCAATTACATGGAATCAAACATTGCAGGTATGCTAGGCACAGGGTCTTTATTGAAAGAGGGAAAGGGAGGGAGAAAGTGGTTTACAAAGCCCTTGCCCTCTCTTGCCTGTGAAAGCCGGCCTTGTTTTATTTGAAAACTATTGTAAAACAAAAGAAAGTGGTAGTTTGGCAAACAGTTGTGTTTTCAGTAACAATGTGATTTCTTTTTTTCTTTTTACAAAGCTGTGCTAACTATTATATGCAGAGTTTTATAGTGAGGTTCCTTTGATTTTATGTGACTTGTCAGCCTTGTTAAAACGTCTGAAAAGATTAGAGTTGGATTATACATGTCACTCCCCACATGTATGTGTTTCATTATGAACCTTGGACTGATCCTCAATATGCAGAGCAGCATTCCGGCTGTTTGTGTTCTCGGGACTCCTGGAGTGCCCGCAGTTGGTGCCAAAACAAGGCCTTGTACCTTGTTGCCCCTACAACACTAAACAGCTCTAATGTGCTCACACATCGACTAGGAGTCTTTACAGGTAATGAGGTCACTGCATTGGAAAGGGATCATGAACACATTTTTATAATGTGACCCAACTGGAGGGAATTAAATGGTATGGCAAGTCGGTTCCACTGAAAAACAAGAAAACTCGCACTCACATAGAGGGTAAGGTGCAAAGCTGAGGAGTTCAGAGAATATAAAAATGACAGCCAGGTTTATGATAAGGTGGTGAGAAAACTACAGCACATACAGTTATAATGCTATGTATGTGCAGCCAATCTGGTGTAACAATCTACAGAACAAAGCATGCTGTTAGTCTGAAATGAGCAGAGGTAACTGATATATGCCCTATGGAGCAAGAAAGAGAAAAATAAAAGTTTGTGTGTTATACATTAACTTGGCCTGTCTTTGGAATGAACTCCTCCAGGATCATGCCAAAGTCAAGAATACTCCCCACTGCTCAAGCATTACTCTCAATTATCCCTGTTGTGTAAGCCTGCGTCACCTGTAGTATGCAGACCCAAAGAAGATATATACAAAACATTCATAACACAGATGAGCATTTATCTTTCCCAAATAGTGCATATTGCCTAGCAACGCTTTTCTGTTGGTTAAAGCCATATATGGAAGCCTGAAAGCACCCAAAAGTGAATCAAAGCATCTTGATCGCCCCCTGGAGGCTGGCTGCAGTATAGGTCATAAACCCCGCCCCAAAATTAAAGAAACCAAAGTACACATCAAATACATATTTATGGTTTCTGTCAATTAAGGTAGTTCCACACTGCTTTATGAAAGGTTAATTTTTTTTCCTAAGTTTGGTTTTAATTAGTTAAGCTGGGATGTAACGCTATGATTGACAGCTCACATTGTGCTCTGATTGGATCAGGACTTTTTTTTTTGGCCAGGACCTCTGGCTCCAAATGACCTTTCCAGTGCCAGTAATCAGGATATTTTGGCTTCACTTTTGTACAGTGGAAGGAAATGGAGATGTGTTGGCCATTCCATATACAGTCTATGTGTAAAACACTCAATTCCAAAGTAGTTTCGCTGGTTTCCAATTGAGTGACAGGACTTTAAATATGCCATAAAAGGCATAAGAGAAAACCCAAACACATACAATTTGGTTTAGCTTCGGTGTGGTTGTCGCAAAAACAGCCCAAAAGTTTTAATCCAGTTGCTGTGCTTGGGGAAATCCCAAATGTTGCCATTTGTTTGGGTTAGTGGCTGTAAAAACAACATTTCAGGCTGGATGAGCCTTTAACTACTTATCAGGGGCATAGTTTCCATAAGTAATGACAGACTAGTAGGGCTGGGCGATATAGACCAAAAGTCGTATCCCAATATATTTAGGCTGAATATTGATATACGATATACATCCCAATATTTTTATCGCAAAGTGAGAGCAAATGTTCAGTCAAAGCCAAATATGACATGTCACAAGTAGTTTTACTGAAACAGGAGTAGCATTTAAACAAATCAAAGCTCCATCGAGTGCACATTAAAATAAAAAAATCTTAAATAAAAATAGCCTATGAAATAAAATAAGCCAATCTTTTTCTGAAATAAATACATGAGAAAAGAATAATGAACATTACAAAATAACAAAATATGACAAACCCTAGTAAGGGCAGCATTTATATATAAAGAAAGAAATTTTAACTATATCGATATATGCAGTATGGTTTAATTCCATATAACATTTAAAAATATATCAATATATTTTTTATATCTATATATCGCCCAGCCCTACTGACTTATGACGCATTCATTAATCTGATTAGATAAGTAAATCACTTGCTCACTGAGCTGCCATTGGAATTTACTTATAATTTAGAAAACTGGCTTTTCCCAAAATACTGTCAAATTTTACTCTCTTTCTTCCATGTGCAGAATATTATGACAACCTATAATTTTCCTGCTTTTATGTTGAAGTCACAGTAGTGCTGTCAAGACAAGAAAAGGTGTAGTAAGAACCAGCAGATTCACATTTGCGATTCCCTGCAATGCAGACATATTCTGTTCTACATTATATTCAAACGTGTTAATTTTATGTGAGCAAAGTACAGCTATGACACTGTTATAAAAGTTTATAGAGTGTCTTGTCAGCTCTTTAGCAACATCACTTATATCTCAGCATGCCATCCAAAATCAATACAATATTTTTCTCCCAATAAATAATGTAGGCCTGAAAAAGGTCCAAATGCACGCATCGACAGTTGGCTGCAATTAGGAGGCGGCGGCAGCAGTAACTGATGACAGTCCCTCCCTCCCTCCGGCTCACACGGGATCAGCAGAAAATGAAGACGCGGAGACCACTTTGTCACCGGCTGAGGGTGGACCTGGAAATGACTCCTAATGGAAAAAGGGCTCCCTGAGCCGCCACTGCATCTGCTGCTCCAAGCACTTTCTCCGGGCCGATGGGCCAGCCCCAACCAGTTTCCAGCTCCCTTTATCTAAGCCTTTAATATGCTCTGGGCAGCCAGCAGCGACCACAAGCTGAGGTCAGGAGGCATCGGTGGCTGAGTGTGTGTGTGTGTGTGTCTAGTCTCTCCACATGTCTGTGTATGTGTGTGTGTGTGAGAGTGAACGACAGCAGAAAATACTATTGATACCAGGCCTTTAGATTGGGGAAAATGATGAAAGCATACTGTTGTGAAGTATACACCAAACAACAGAAATAAACAGCAGGAGCAAGTAGATTAATTAAAATAGAAACAAGCCTGAGAGATGAGCCGTGCTACAGTCCCTGTGAGGCTGCAATGCTCATTACACACCAGAAAACACAAAAAGTTAGTACTCGTCGGGCCACAAAATGTAGAGTATTATATGAGGACCGCAACATAAAAATGTCCATGTTGTTCTAAATCAAAAGGCTTATCCTCTCTGCAGTGGACATCTTGGGTTCTGTCTGTCAAGCTCAGCTCTACGTGTTTAATAATTTAGCCGTGGTGTGTGTTCACTTCGGTTTCACAGATTTTCCTAATTACACTAACAGCTGGGTGTAACAATCTTGATGTGTTAGAAATAGTCTGCCTAGAGAGCCTTTAGATAGAAATAGATTAGGATAAGTAGAATGGACATTGCACTTTTCCCCATGGTCATTTGGCTGGTACACAACAAAATGTTGTTGTTCGTTATTGGGACAACTTACGGCTGGTTAGTTAGCTGGCTGTATGATCAAGTAGTAGTTGTTACATATACAATTGCTGCTTAGTCAGCAAGTTCGTACTTCAAAACCACAAAATATGAATCTAGATTGCAAAGGCTGGCATGTTTGACTACCGTGTTGGCATTCATCTCAAACTACAGCCGAGTTTGACAGAGATTCACCAAAATTATTAGGATTCGTCATCTGTGGACCATGAATATTTCAGGACAATCCATGGAGACATTTCCTGCCGCACTGTTGAACCAACGGACCGACCAATGTAACACTAAACCGACCTACATTCCCATCCCTAGAGAGATGCCACTAGCATCTAAAAATGGCTAAAAATGAAGGTACTGCTGGATAAAACTGCTCCTGCCACTTGGGATGCTGTGTATACTTTTTCAGTTTTCAAGACATTTTATCTAACTCCTGTGGCTCCCAAGCATTTTACTCTCAAAGGACTTTTTTAGCTCTTCAATTACTTCAGGAAATTCAGCGAGAGATAAAAGTAAGTACCAAAGCTGTCAGAGATTACGAGGCGTACTTGTAGCACCGTACACGCTACATTCAGGGACTAACTTTCTAAACAGGCTGCTCTGGGGGGGTGACAGAGCTGGTGGAATAGAGCCTCCCTTTGTGTCACTGTGCCCTGGCCTGCAGGTGTCTCCAAGTGATGGAGAGGGCTCTGGGAAACATTTATATCTCAAATCCACTTTATCGACCGTGCCCCTGTCAGAGCGGAGCTAGCAGTGGCGGTGGGGGGGTTGGAGGAGAGCAAGTGGCTCTTAGCACACACGCTGACACTGAAGGAGCCTCCAGCACTCACTCTTTAGCTGTGAGTCTGGAACCTCTTTATGGTGATTGTTTTATCAGCGTTCCTGTCCGTCCCCCGGGAGGCTGGGGCCCAGGGAGGATGACCCTCATTTTCTGAAAGCAAAGTGTTCAGTATTGATCAGTAGGAATGAGCAGCCCGTGACATGGGTTAATTTACTGGACCTCAGAAGGTTCATTGTTTCCTGTCATTCCTGAACTCATCGCACTGACCTTTACCGCCCTGTCCTGCTACGCACTGTATGTGTGTACATGTGGACACACACACACACACACACACACACACACACACACACACACACACACACACACAAAGACACAAAGACACAGAGAGAACACTCCACTGCTCACTGCCTAACTGCAGAAAGTGGAAAAAGTGAGACCGACACATTGACAAACAGATGGACGGATGAAGACAAAAACGACCACAATTTCAACAGAAAACTACTATTTTTAAAAGTTTCATATCTGTTTCTGAAGAAAATCAGGAAAAGAAAATGTTTATTATTTCCTCTCTACATGTGAAATTAAAAAAAATTAGGCTAGAGGTTGACAAATAAGTCGCACATTTGGAAGTATGATAGGAAATGTATTTAAAAGATAATTCATGACATACACTGATTGTCGATCAGCAGATTACGGAAAACGACTTCCCCGATTTTCATGAAACTTATTGAAAAGGTTTAGCATAGGCCTAGCACAGAACTCATTCAATGTTGGAGCAGATTTGAATCACGGGGTGGATACAAAACTTATTTTTTCACGTCAGTAAACATAAGGAGATATTGCAGGGCCTTGGTGGAGGTCTGCCCTCTCAGATTGCCCTTCTAGTTGAATATGTAATATCCACCGCAAACTGAAAAGGGCTCAATATCTGAACATCTTTAAGACGAGATGTAATCAATACTAAATTCATAACCTGTGCACAGAGTATTGAGAATGACAGAGGTCAAAGGTGAACGTCTGTGGGTGAAAAGGCCAGTTTAGTTACATCGAAAGGTCAAAGCCTTAATGTGATGCTCAATTGCAAAACTTATTAGGGGCACGGCCTAACAACCAGACTACAAAGTGGGGTTATAGCACTTTAGGTAATGCAACCCAAACATAAACAACAGAACAAAGGAGGGAAGAAAGTCACAATGGAGGACTGTTATAAAATGTTTAGCTTCTTTCAGAATCCCAATCAAGTTTTATATAAAATGTTATTCTTGTTGTATGACTTTTAATGTGTGTATATTACCAGTATAATATTAATATTACATTACATTAGCGTGCCTTCTGTACAACATTTTTCAAAATAATGAGACAAATTAAATTACTTCAAACATTAAGTGATGTGTATATTTTTAAATTAGTTGATCATCATGTAGTTATTAGCAGCTATTTAAATAATCAGTTAATTGTTTAATTTTAAGCAAAAATACCAAATATTCCCTAGTTTTTGCTGCTCAGCGGCTACAGCTGTCTGTTTTTTTTTCTTTTTTTTTTCCTGCTGATGTGATCATAAACTGAACAATGTTTTTTAAATAATAAATAATTGAGGGTAATCAATAATAAAAAATAATCAACCCATACACAGTATATTTTACATAGTTTTAATTAACTCTATAATCCTATATAATTTATTCAGTTTACTAAAAATGAATCCCATTTTGACTGAGAGAAAATCAAAATGATGAAGAAACCGTAACAATGAATTGAAGATAATAATTCATATATGCAAAGCAGCAAAATACAAACAGCTTAGACACAAAGGCTTGCATTTGCCATTTTTGGTTAACATGGCGGTTAGCTTTATTTATTTTGCCCATTTTATGCAGGATTCACCCAGCTCGGGATGGGGATGGGGAGGTAATAAATCCGTGAGGTGTCATCTCGCTCCCCTCCCCTTTGCCTGGCATCCACGAGTGCTACGCCACTTCTGATTAGTGCCGCCTTTCCCTCCCAGAAAGCCAGCAGACAGGAACAAACTGATTACTGCCCATCTTGTGGGGATTGGAGACACCTAACAGGAGGATTACATTAACATATTAACGGACGCCCCTCACCTGCAGCCCTCCTAATATCACTTCCATGCTCCTTTATTTTTTTGGGGAGGGAGTGTGGTGTATGTGCGGTGCATTTCATCTTCAGATGGAGAGCAAATAAATAAAGAAAGATCATGATTCCCTCTCTCTCCCAGGGTGCGCTATCTGTCATTGATGATAGGTGAAGAGGAGAGGGGCGCCTTTGAAGTTTTTCGACATAAAAGGCACAAATAAACGCAAACACATCCTTTCAGCTACTCACATGAAATTAGGACCTGCTGAAGACGGGGGTGAGGAGCTGGCCTCCGCAGCCACACCTAATCACTCTGACGGCAGCAAAGACTTCAGTCTCTGCTCTACTGGGAACATCGGAATTAAGAATGAGGAGGGAAAAAAAGCTATAAAAGAGCTTTAATCTGCCTCAGCTACTTTTCCACTGTTTTAAACAATGTTCTGCTGAAACAAAACAACAAACAACAAGTAAAAAAAAGGGAAAAGTTTTGCCGCCCTCTGAAATAAATATGAGGAAACTTTGAGTTGGTTGACAGAAGCGTGGATTAAGTTGACTCTGGCTGTGATATCTTCACTCTTTGATATTTTTTCGCTGCAGAAAAATCATAGCATGATCCCATGAATCAATTACAAGGGTGGACGGGATAGTCCCTCCTATGAACTACCTCAGAGTACAGAGCAACAGCACAGACAGTGATAGTTATCAGAACTGTAAGTGTGAGGGGGCTCTTTTCACATTATTATTTGAAGCACTGCTCCAGACAAAATGAGCTAACTGCCAAAGGAGATAAAGGGATTTAGAGATTCAAAAGAATAGAGATTTAAAAATTAATGGTGGAAAGGATTTGCCTTCATGTTTCTACAACTTGTAAGCAGAACATGACTTATAAAGAGTCAAGGAGACAAATTGCTTTTAAGAATAAAGTGATGGTGAAAGGGAAAAAACAAGCGGTGAATATTTAATGGGTACCACAGCCTCTTCACAAACAAATCAATATGGTGATAGTAAACATAAGGAGACTCATACTGTGGCGTGCAGGCCGGAAAAGCAGGGAGGACAGGTGTCAGCGGGCCCAGCCACAGAGTTTAGGTTCATCCTGACATTTCTGAAGGTTAAAAGATTGTAACTGTCTATCTGTGTCAATCACTTTGCTCAAAGGTCACAGCTAGTCTATTTTTCATTAATTATACCCTCAGATGTCTTCAGGATGCACAGACACCTAACAATCCCAACTCCCTAAACAACAGCCGCTGAAAGGTTGTAAGAGAGGAATACATACATAAATTCATAATTCAACATTTACACTGAAGGCTTGGTCACATCTGATATTCAGCGATTATTTATATTTACGCTGTGCAATTAAAAGGACAGTGATCCGTCCTTTCTACTGTATCTATATTCTCAAAGAAGAGTATTTAAAATGAATACCTAATAATGTTTTATTAATCAGAACCACAGCAGGTCCTGTCACTTTCTCTGTGGTTGAAAAAAAGTGTTTCCCCCCTTCCCTCCAGTCTGATTTTTCCACTGACTTTTTATGGTCAACATGCCTAAAGCTAAATTTTATTTTATTTCAGCTGTGCAGATTTGAAAGACAGGGGGCATACAGCCTGGGCAGCTGCCTGGTGGTCTGATGAGTTATCTTTATCTATATTTTTATCTTTAAGTTTGCACTTTAACATGATGGTAGATCTATAATGAGATCAACGGCAATCTACTAGGAGGCATTAGCTCCGATGATTCCTCTGCAACTCTTAAAAACACAACTCGGGATGCCTTTTTCTCTCTTTGAGTCCACATATTCCTGGAATTCAATTAGATGGGTGGTCTCATGAACAGACTGCCTTTCATAGCGTCCCAAGTAGTCAGATTTAAGCGTCAATAAACTTGTATCAGATGACCTGAGCATGGGCATTGTATGAAAGACATCTAAAGAGGAAGTGAGGACCTGTTTTGAAGGCAAACAGAGGTAATTTTGTGAATTAAGTACTTGGTATTCATATAGTGTAATGTGTTTTATCTAATTATATACAGTAGTGTTCAATATTATCACAGTCCAATGTGAGTAACCAGATTAATCCAGGTTTTTAGTATTTTTTTATTGCTACATGGCAAACAAGGTACCAGTAGGTGCAGTAGATTCTCAGAAAACCAACAAGACCCAGCATTCGTGATATGCACACTCTTAAGGCTGTGCAATTGGGCAATTAGTTGAAAGGGGTGTGTTCAAAAATATAGCAGTATGGCATTCAATCAGTGAGGTCATCAATTTTGTGAAAGAACAGGTGTGAATCAGGTGGCCCCTATTTAAGGATGAAGCCAGCACTTGTTGAACATGCATTTCTCTTTGAAAGCCTGAGGAAAATGGGTCATTCAAGACATTGTTCAGAAGAACAGCATACTTTGATTAAAAAGTTGATTGGAGAGGGGAAAACAATTATAGGCTGTTCAGCTAAAATGATCTCCAATGCTTTAAAATGGAGAGCAAAACCAGAGACACGTGGCAGAAAACGGAAGACAACCATCAAAATGGATGGGAGAATAAGCAGAATGGTAAAGGCTCAGCCAATGATCAGCTCCAGGATGATCAAAGACAGTCTGGAGTTACCTGGAAGTGCTGTGACAGTTAGAAGACGTCTGTGTGAAGCTAATCTATTTACAAGAATCCCCCGCAAAGTCCCTCTGTTAAAAAAAGGCATGTGCAGAAGAGGTTACAATTTGCCAAAGAACACATCAACTGGCCTAAAGAGAAATGGAGGAACATTTTGTGGACTGATGAGAGTAAAATTGTTCTTTTTGGGTCAAAGGGCCGCAGACAGTTTGTGAGACGAGCCCCAGACTCTGAATTCAAGCCACAGTACACAGTGAAGACAGTGAAGCATCATGATATGGGCATGTTTCTCCTACTATGGTGTTGGGCCTATTTATCACATACCAGGGATCATGGATCAGTTTGCATATGTCAAATACTTGAAGAGGTCATGTTGCCTTATGCTGAAGAGGACATGCCCTATATATATATATATATATATATATATATATATATATATATATATATATATATATATATCAACAGATATATCAACAGATGGACTGATCTAGTCTGGAAGCTGAAGGCCCTCTGGTACAAAGGCAGGACTCTACTGGAACTTAAGATAGGTAAGATAGATAAAGATAAGCAACTGGCATTCCTGTAAGATATGCGTGGGAGAGATAGAGCCCACAGAACTATGGATATTGTACTAACCTCTCAATGAAAAAAGTGACAACATGGACGAACCTTTGATGTCAAAGAATGAAGGCTTACTCTCAGAGATACTGCAGTTAATAAGTAAATGTGTCAGTTGGAACTGTTATTTGCGTAGCAGTCTTCACTCCTGGCTTTGATTGTCATAATTTCCCAACATTCATTAGTCAGACCTTGACTGACAGTAATGCGTGTTGGAGTCTTGCCTCGATCGCCGTCAACAGCCATACCCATTACTCAACTCCATAACTCAGGAACAGAAGAAGAGATTGTGACTGTATTCCACATCTGGTTAGATACTGAATTGGTGACATTAATCTAGGCTGCCCACCGTGAAACTTCCTGGTAAGGCATTATAAAAGACAGTTTAAGTAAATAAATGTATGTAAATGCCGGAAGTGAAGTAGTTACAAGGGTCACGTGGCTACCGCAAGTTACATAAAAGATGTAAGTTACGTTCAGAAGCGTGTTCACGTAACTTAAGTTAGAAATCATTTACTTTTTGTTTTCCCACAGGATGCGAACCCGCTCTCCTAGGTGAAACTCCGTTGTTTGTTCGACCCATCCACCACCCTAGCCTCCAACTGAACAAGGGAATCCGCCCTTTTAAAATTTGCATGGCTGTCAATCACTACATCAGCCAGATGGCGGCGGATGCATTACAACGGATGGTGAAACACGTAAATTTAGCTCGTTTTCCGCTGCCTGTACACACGGCCTATACTGACATTTTTGAGGGGAGAACAGGCTGGAGCAATAGTCTGGACAGACAACTTGGCTGGTTGGCGAAGGCGTACAACTGTAATTCTATTTCTTTAGTCTATTTTGTTAGCAGCTGCATGAAATACTATTCATTCGTAATGAGATTACTTCACCACCAGAAGCTGAAGGTCTTTATTGAGGTTTGCGTACTGGAAAAGGGGATTCCTAGGAATACTGCTTCACTGTGAAGCACCTTGCACCCTCTTACACAAAGCCTTTGGCCTTTGTAATACTCTAAAGCTTGTGAACACAGCTGTAAAATTTCCTGGACATTTACTGTTTTTCATACCACTGCTGTAATTTCGACTTTTATTTTGTTTTACTTATTGTGGGCAGGCCTTGTGAATGGGATTTTACAGTTTGCTTGTCCATTACTCTGCCTGTCACCTTTGACCTCCTCTGGAGCACTAAATGCTTTTCTTGTCTTACCATGCGAAACAAGGCTGAAATAACAACGCTTCTCTTCCGCTCAGGGGGCATGTAAGAAAATGGCACACAACCTGAAGTGAACAATAGTATGTGCACTCAGAGAGCATTCCCCGAGCAGGATGCTCCACTGCTGTGACCAAGCCCTAAAGTGAGCGCCGGACTCTTCTGAGGCATGAAATAATAATAACATCCCACTTCCGTCTCCTTGCTAGAGAGGAGGGGAGGAAAGTATATGTGGGCCTTCTATTGTCACCGTTCACTAGAGAGATACCAGTATCCCCGAGACTTTAATGGGAAAGACAATAGGGCTGGCCTAAAAAGGCTTCCCATTAAAATTTAATCAGAGACTTTTGTCTCTCACTATATGTGACGATGTGTGTGTGCCCGCCCGTGTGTGTGTGTGTGAGTGTAAATGACTACAGGGACAGGTACCAGCACTCACAGCCCATCTTCATCCCCTCTCGTGTTGTTTGTTTCAAGTTCATCCCTTTCCTGTACCTTGGGAGAGTTATTTCATTTTCTCCCAGGTGTGTCACTATCCTCCTTTAACCACCCAACCACATGGCAACTGCTCGAAAAAATGTTAAGGGCAAATTGGATTAACACCACGGTCTATGGTCTGGGCACTTAACAAACACAGATGCACTTAAGGGAGCCCACAGAATGATTTGTGACTGAACAAAGAACTGGAGAGATGGAGCCTGGGCATGACCACAGGACTGGTGTAATATGTCATCTACCGGAAGAGCTATCAGCTCAGCCTACTGGAAAAGGAGTAAACTCCCAAGTGCTGAAGGTAAATTATATAGTGTCAAGTGCTTCTCTCCTACTTTGGTGGCTGAAACAAACATGTTTTTTTTTGTCGTCAAATCGCAAGGCTTTCGCCAGATTCGAGGCAACTTTTTGTGTTTGCAGTTTCTCTTTAGTACAGACAATATTTCAATGGAAGAATATGTCTCAATTTGATTATAAAGGTAGACTGATGTAGAAATCATTTTATTCGAGACAGAAAAGTTGCCTCATCCTTGAATCCGGTGTTTTTCAAAGCATTTGATTATTACTAACTAAAACATATTTTCCTTCCTTTTTTGTTTTTTAAGCATTATCCATTTCCTTCTGGGGCAACCAGTGCAACAAATCAATAGTGGAGGTTAACATATGAGTGTGTTGAACATGTTAACTTACAATAAGGTGGCCTGACCCTAGCAAACCTTGAATAAATTCTAACATTTATGCAGCTGTGGTCTGTTGCATTGAAAGGATTAAAAAAAAGAAGTGCATAACTCTCGCTCTCTCCTTTCTTCTCCATGTCTATCTATTGAGATGTAGGTGCGTTAGGGGAATGTAGAATTCCATATGATTGTGTCAGTCGGCTCATTATCGTTACATTTTTTAATTAATGATTAGAAGACACATTGTATGAACAGCAGAGGGTTAAAGGGTAAAGAAGACAGTTAATTGATGGTTCATTAACAGATATTCTGCACACACAAATGAGGTTTAATTTACATGTATTTTAGTCAACATGGAATGAGCCCCTTTTCATTGCCTGTATGCTACATTTACTTGTACTTTGTTTCCTTCGTACTTTAGAAAAAAGCCATTATAAATGCTAATACTACAGGGCCATATCAGTTTCATCTGGTGACATTTCATGGCGAGGCTTAGCCATTGATTACCTCTCTATGCTTTGTAATTGTTTCTTCAAGGTACTGTGATCCTGTGTGCGAGTGAAGTTCCATGTATAGATTTCTTTCCAATTAAGGTTGGAATTATTCACAGGGGGCTCACCCTTGACGGCCTGCAAACAATGACATAACATTGGAAAAACATTTTTGAACCAATCGATGAGAAACAACCAAATGATGTTGGCTGAATGATAAACAGCTCCTCTCCCTGGACCTACACCATCAGGCCCTTAAGAGGTCTGATGTCAAGTGGAGTGACAAACACACATACACACACATAAACACACTCCGAACAGGCCTGATCTTGTAGTCTCAGAGGCGGCTGGTTTTTGTGAGGATTCTGCACCACCTGGAGATGGAAAATAAGCAGGTAGGGAGTCGAGACCTTCTGGGAACACTGTTCCAAAGGAATGGCTTTATGGAAATGAGGGTTAAAGGGAGCATCGTCCGCCCTCTGATAGGAAGCCTATGAAGCGCTGACACATGCCCCCCCGCCACTCCAACATGAAACCATGTTATATGAGAGGGGGTCACCGTTCACCCTAATCACGGCCGTGACATGACATGCTGTAGGTTGCCCCTCAGTGTTAAATATTTATGTCAGCACCGCCGTATTGCCTTGATGGCTGTCAAGACTTTGACACATGCTCTCTCTCTTTCTCTATCTCTCTCGCTCTTCCTCTCTTTTCTGTTTCCATTAAAATTCAACAAAAAACAGAAAAACAGCAGAAAAACACCAAAACACAAAGGTAGATGCTAAAGGTAGAAGCTTTCATGTATTTATAACAACAACTGGCCGTTCAAGTGTACTGTATATGCAAAGGTATGCACTATCACGTGCTTCTTTGCTTCATTCACAACTCATCAGTGTGCATGGATGGAAAAGTCCAATCGGAGACCATCACAAGGACTGGATGACAATTATCCGTCAAGCATATCTATGCGCAATTCACCAGACTCCATGCAAGTTTGTGTTCTAATTAATGTTGTCCCAGTTACATAAACTACAATTAACTAAACTGTGCATGCAAAGCCAACACCTGGCTTTATGTCCTCTCCTGCTTGACTTCCATTGTTTATGTTGGAGTGGTTTCCCTCACATGACCCGATGTAAAAGGTTCTGGGGGTGACTGAGATCACTGGAGACAGTGCTCTCCTCTCCGAGCCTTGCCGGCTCCCCCATGATAGGTGTCAAAGATATTCTAATGAATGTCAGAGTACATTTCAGGGGGCCATGCTCCGTACAAACCACTGGAGTGGCCCATCTTATGGGGCTGCCAAACCCCCTCCACTCTAAGCTCCCCACCACTCTCTTCATGTTCAAGAGGGTTAAGAAGATTAATCAATGTCAATGTCTTTTCCCTTTTGAAGCCAATAAGGTGCACACTGTCTGGCCATGCCCAACAGAACATCACTTTGTTCCGTCGCACAGCCGCCCCCTCGCTGCCCTCACTGACCCCCCAGCAGTCCCACTTGTCAAAGTCAAGGGGGCGTTTGGCGTTTGGTAGAGACTGGCCTTCCGGATAGCACTCAGCTCCGCCCTGCTTGACCTATTCTCTGATATTTGACCACTCGGTTGCAAGACACTTGCTCTTTCGAGCTGAAATGTCACTGGGGCATCTTGTCAGCTCACAGACACCTCGGCCTGACAAGCGATTTTACTTTGGTGTGCTACAAGGCAGAAAATACAGGGCCGTGGCCGTGGCCTTGACACACACAAACTGTCAGCTAGCCAGCCTGGCTACTTGATACCGGCTTACTGGCCCAGTGTTAAGACACAGGAAGTGTTAAAAAATCTGTGGCTGGGACATTATATCAATATCTGGAAAATGATGCTGGCGATGCATGAGAAATGAAATCTGTGGTGGTGCGTTCTCTCTGAGTGTAAACCTAAATTGGGTGTTTGGTTTAATTAATATGATGACAACAATCTGAGCAGGTATCCTGGGAACTACACATATGACACAAAAGGTCAACTGATAACCTTTGACTTTTCTCAGCACATCTACCTCTCCTACCTTCACCCTCTCCTCTCCTCCCCATCTTCTCTTTCCTTGTCATTTCGACCCCCCTCTAGTCTATTCACCTTTAACGTTTTTCACTAAATCAGCATGTTCTTCAGTTAAATGAGGGAGAGCACACTCCTCTCCCCTTTCTTTGACCGCCAGTGGCATTGCAGCATGAAAGAGAAGATGGGGATTGGAAGTAGCAGTCACATCATTTCTGGTTTGCGCAACCTGCTCAAAGTTTGCAACTAAATGCTTGTCTTCAGTTGAGCTGACAGGGGAGAAGTGGGCGCTCAGTGAACCATGGCCGGGCTGCCATGAAATGACAGGAATCATTGGCATACATTTCAAACAGCCTCGCGCTATCCTATTAAAGTGCCACATCCCCACTTTAAAACAGACAAGAAGGAATCCGCTTTGATAGATAGAGACTAAAATGGCTTATTGATTTTCCCACCCTTTTTTCGTTGTTAGGAACTTTTAAAAATTAGACCCCAAACTTATCTTTTTTTTTTAATTACAATAGATTGAGAAAATAAGAAAAGTGGTCTCTTGCGACATCACAGCCTCTGTATAATTAAATTCACTGAAATGTTTAAATTGTTATGTAATTAAGAAAATACCACAGCACAGTATTCCAACTATAGATTGTTCTGTAATTACAGCGTAAATATTTTAAATTAAATGTTGGGCAGAAGGTTGAAATGCCATAGTAAAACCTCATTATTAATAATGATGATGTGGTTAAAAAAAAGCTATTTCTTATTGTGAAACTTTGTTGGCTTTTACCTTTTAAAACATTTCTTATACTGCCTATACTTGTTCATCACATTGTTATGTGGTACCTTGTGGATAGTTTCCGCAGTGTTTGGCTTTAGTTTTAGCACATTTAGAGGAGATAATTATGATTTTTATTATGCAACAATTTGTGAAATCACCCAAAGAAAAGAAGTGATCCAGTATGTCATTAGCAACAACAAAATTAAATCAAAGGAGTAACTGAGGCCAACTGCTGAAGTTCAAATGACCCTATAAAATATCTAGTTTTATCATATAATTATCACTAATAATGAGCTTTATCATGCAAGGTCAATGACTCATCTAATTAAATGATCTACTGTGAACACTGTTTGGTGGTGACTAAAATATTCCATGCATGTTATAAATGAATATTCTGCCTACGGAGGTGAATTTACCTTTTCATAATTTTGATTTATAGTTGTTTCTATTAATATCTTCATTATAAAAGATGAATAGAATACAGAGATGGCAATGAAAAAGTATTTCATCACTGCTCACGGCTTGACTTCTTATAGACTTTTAACTTAACTGCTTCTAGTACATTTAACCCATTATGACAGAGGAAGTTAGGAGACGTAATGGTCCTTTAAGCAGTTTACAAAGCTGTTAGTCGAGGAGCAGGGAGTCATGGAGGAGAGTCAGACAGGGGGCGGACATTTGGACAATGCTAGAAACGTTTGAGGAATTAGATTTTAAAAGTGTATCTGATTGCATTAAGCCGATGCTCAGGTTTTAGGTGATACTCGTGAGGTTAAGACTGTAAGGATAACCGTGTGGTTTATATGAAATGCTCACTAAGTGCTAAAGACCAATTAGAGGATTTCTCCAATGAAGCTTATCCAACTATTTTGTTTCAAAGAATATTTTTAGGATCACTCTAACCTTTAAAATTCAGTAATGTGGCTCAGTGAGATGTGTTACTTCGTAAATGTTGTACTGCAGGATAATCAAATTAGCATAATTATTTCAGAGCTGCCTGAGGCAAGTGGTGGTTCATTCAGTGTCAAAGGGCTTGTGTCTGGCTGCAGGGTTGGATTCGATCAGTTATATCTCAAACATCCTGATACTAAAGTCAAATGCCTAATTTTTGATTCAAATAAATACATTAAATTTTGACCCGATTTAAAATTTAGGAACACCTTGGCATTAAACTTGAAGACAGAGCTCTGGATATCTTTTTTTATGCTTCTGCACTGCTTGATACAAACACGAATCCAGCGGATTAGCCTAATCGGTGACTGTGGCCGGACAAAGTCCTAACAACCTTGTCAAATGCTTTGTGCCTTTCAGAATAGAGACTGAGTTCTGGCCCATCAGTTTCATAAGGCCTACATTATGGATCGTTGAGTATGTTGAGACACCCATAGCAGGGGATCCACTGCCATGCTTGATTCCCACACTGCTCAGCGCAAATATTACAGCCATATACATAACATGGTGTAAAACACAATGATCTCGAGGCCACGGCCATCTTCCGCTCATCTATCATTCAATCCTCTCTAATTAGGGTCTTTTTGTCATACTGAGAGAGGGGCACTGAGTAGCACTTCTGGGGGTGTGAATGGTACAAAAGAGAGGGTCTCATTTCCATCTGACAGAGTGATGGAGATTGAATGTGAGCTTTAGGAAGATAAATGGGCATCCTGCAACCCTCCGACACTATCTGCAAAGCTCGTCTACAACCCTCTCCGGGGAATCGCTTAACTGTGAATATTTGGGGCCTCTTTCGTTAAGTTCTGCTTAGGTTTGTCAATAACTTGTCAAGTCCCCCCACTCATTACCTTTAAATTAGGGAATACATTGAGGGAAAAGAGGAAATCAAGCCAGTGAAAATGGGGATAATGTTCAACCCGCTGTCATTAGAATTCAATTAGGTTTTTGGAACTAAAGAAAAAAAGCTGTGTGTTTGATAGGCTGCAAAATAAAACCACTATAGAATGGAACAAATTGATCGATTTGCCACATAACATAGCAATTTTTGATCATCAGTAATTGTCTGAAATTTAATATAATTAAATTACAATTAAAAAAAATTTATTGAAGATAGCAGAACAGTGATGAAAAAAAAGTTGGCTAAAACAGAATGTGATAAGATGCTAATCTTTTGTAATAGACATTCAATTAAAAATGCATAAAACGCTTAAAATGCAGTTTATTTTATGTTAAAACTTTTGTTTTTGTAAATATACACTGAATTTGATTAACTCTGTTTTTATTTACAGTCAAAACATTTTTGCAATCAGGGTTGTACAAATATTTCTTTTCATATAATTATCATAACAATAATCTCAGAAATAATTGAATGCAGTTATAACAAAAAGGTATTTTCTTGTTCTATGCACGATGTACTGAAAAGGGCAAACATGTTTGGTCAAAAAATGTTTTAAATACAAATCTAAAAAGAAAACCTTTTTTTTTTTTTTAAATCAGGCAATTATCAGTTATTAGTTATTAGTAGTAGTAGTAATTATCAATGAAATTTCTTCTTTTTTTTTTTTTTTTTTACCAAATCAAGTAATCTTTTACTTAAGAGCAGGTAGTTACTTAACTTTTTCTAAAATAATCTTCATTTGTGACAAGAGTGTGGTCGTGCACCAGAGGGGATGAGTGAATGTAATTGAGTGTACACGTCAATGTGTGTGTGTGTATGTGTGTGTGAGTGTGTGTGTGTGTGTGCAGGGAGGGGTCGCTCTCTCTCCCTAACAGCCCCAGCGGCCCTGCTTTAGGGCCCGGTGACAGGGCTCTGTCTCTCAGCCACACTTGACTGGGTCCCGCTGACACTCAACTGTCAAGCCGGCGAGCCCTCAACCACCGCCCTAACATGCTCTACAGCTTCACCCAATTAACTTGCTTTCACTTGACATCGCGGCAAAGAGCTTCATAATAGGTGGTCAAGGTGCAGTGTGTCTGCTTTCGCCCCTCTCTGACGACTAGCAGTGCGCATACACACACATTCAAGCGTTGCCCCCACCCTCCACCTCCCTCTATTACCTCTCAATGCTTTTGTGCCTCTGTAGGTCTAGCAGGCCTCTCTTGGCTGCCTCTGCCTGCTCACTGCACTGTGACAGCAGGAGAGCATTGATCCAGGAGAGGGGGGATGCAGTGGGGTACAAACGGTCTTGCACAAAAACTGCGTACACTAATCCTACTGGACACAACTCGAAGTCTTCTCACTATAGAATACAAAACTACATATGCAGATATGCACATCTGTGTGCATCACCTTGCATGAACGCACGTGAGCGCGTGTTAACATGCGCCCATGCATGCTTTGCAGTTCGCCGTGCGTATGTGCATGATAGCAGTGTGTGTTTCCGAATGTGACTGTGCAAGCGTGTGTGTGTGTGTTTGTGAAGCATTGTGTGGCTATCTGCAGCTCTCTCTCTATTCGACATTCAGTAAGTTGGACACCAAGCCAGACTGCGCGCAGGAAAGAAAGCGATTTGACCCCCGACTGCGCGTTTGGGGAAGAGGGTCTTGAAGCATGTCAGCTCCGCTCAGGCTCCACTTCCCCTCTGTGTCCTTCCTATTTTTTCCCTAGTGCCAGGCCCAAACTTTGAAAACATCCACCTTAATAGGACCTAGTCAGCGAGAGCTACTCTTCCGTCTATCAAACTGTGATCCGAGGTGTCAGCCTGGGCCGGCTTTGACAGAATGTCTCCAAACGAACAGTACAATGGTGTTTCCCTCACCAGCACTCGGCTGCTCTAGTGTAGCCCCCTGGCTGCCTGGCCTCTCCATCTCACTACACCACCTCTCCCCTAGTTCGCCTGCTTGATTTCACCTCATAGAACACCTTGCAACAGTGAGTTGACTGACAGCCACAAGCCAGCCTAATTGACTTCTTTCCCAATTTAGGCCACATTGGAACGCTTCAGTCTTATTTCCCTTTTTAAGTAGATGAACTTTTTTCCTGAAGATGGAGTAAAAATTAAGTAGTGTATCATTATGTTGTATCAAACGTGCTGCCCGTCAAATGCAGAGATAAACGCAAAAAGACAAATCTTATGAAGCTGGAATTATATGTTTCTAAATCAAATGCTGAGGTGTTATAGAATTTTAGAGCTAAAGTTTTATGCGCCTGCAGTTATTTGACCCAAAACAAATGCCTCATACCCCAAACTCCAAGCCTTGTATATACAGAAAATAAATATTGTGCTTAAATTCCCACAACATAACAATCCCACTCGATCCATTCTTCACTCTGCCCAAAATAATACAATTCATTGCTGTCAGGCCCTATGGCATCCCAAATTTGAACAGCATCGATCGAGGATATTGACCATTCACCAGATGCAACTCCCTGTGTTTTAACACAGTGCGCTGAAATTATATCTGCCCTTTCTATTAAACAATAGACTCCCCAGTGGTCCCCATTACTGCATGATAAGTAAAAACAAATATGAGAGGTGAAAATTAACATTTGTAACTATTACACATGCATAAATTTTAACCGCTTGCAATACCCCAATGGAAATTACTAAAATGTTAATGAGGATAACTATTCTATGCAATAACACCGGCTCATTTTGCTCAGATTTTGTAATACTTAATACTCCTGAACCTTTACATTTTCAATGCTGCGCCTCGAGGCATCCTGCTCACTGTAGACATCCACTGGAAAGACTGAGAGAAATTCAGAGCTGACTGTTACTGAGGCCTAAGACTTGTTTGGGTTGGTGATCTGATTGTGCTGTCGAGTTTTAACTATTAATACAAAGTCCGGGCTGTATTAGAGTACGCTTGAACCACCGGAATCTCTCTGATGGCTTCCACAGCTGAGGCTTTGTCCAATAAATTAAAAATAACACGGCCCAGCTATGTGTGAATCAGAGCTTCTTTTGCACCCCAGACCATTTTAGGTAAGGGAAAATAAAGTCCTTTCTCAAGGCCCAGAGTCGAGGAGAGCAATGAGAGAAAAGACATGTGGTTTCATCCGCAGCACACCTGAGCTGCAGTGCAGCAGGTCCCAGTCTCTCTCCGTTCTAAACCAAATGCGCCCCTTTGGCCCTTTGGCTGCCAGTGTAGTTTGTCATTCAAATTGTATGAAACTACTGTGGATTACCATGAGGAGGAGGCAAAGTGCACTCCGGCTATACACTGTAGCCTCTTAAAAGCACTACTTGATGTTGTTTTGTCAGTGTGTATGTGTGTATGTGTCTTTCTGTCTCCCACTCGGCTGTGCTGGTGTTAAGATGGCAACACTTGCCCCTCTAACCATCACTGAGTCAACAAATGAGTCCACGCTAGGTACTATTGGAGGAGCTCCCAGTGGTTTCCCAAGTTCCTGCCAGAGCTGGTGGAGACACACACACTCAGGCACGCACTTGCCCAGACAGACACACACACACACACACACACACACACACACACACACACACACACACACACACACACACACACACACACACACACACACACACGCACACACACACACGAACACACACACAGACACACACACACACACACACACACACACACACACACTAAAGAACTAGCTGGTCTCAAGGACACTCATGCGGTTTCACATCTAGTCAACCACGCAAACAGACCATTTTGGTCTTGCAGTTCACTTCAACATCCATATCCACAAACACAACGCTGGCACAATATTATTAGCACTTAATCATTTCCTCTGACCTAAATGATTTCTTTATGGTGCTGTGGAAACAGCAACCAGAGTCATGAATTGGGTTTTAATGTGGCTGAATGTCTTCGGCGAGCACACACAGCACACATGATCACACACATGTGATACAGTAGTTGCATAAAGAATACGCTCCTGACAGGCTATGCATTCAAGTTTTGACTGCATTTTCCCTCAAGCTTTTCCCAGACTCAAACATGCAATATGAGTGAACCTTTGCACATACGTATATAAATAATAAAAAATGGAACTTAGTGTAAATATTTCTGCATTTCTCCCCCTCAAGTATTACAGTCTGTTTTATGTTTTATGCTTCAAATTCATGCCATGGCTGCTTCCTTTAGTGAATTTTCAATTCATATCAGGATAAGCGTTCTGTTCTCAGGAGTACCATTAGAATAAGATAAGTATTTAGCTTCAAGGAAAAAGCCTTTGAAATGAAGCCCTCGCTGTAATAGTAGAAGTAGCAACCTATCTGAGAGGAGAAGACTCATTATTTGTTGGAGCAGGATGTGGCTGAGAACAATATGAAAACAGACGTTACATACGACAACCCAACGGGTCATATGATTTCATAAAAAACGTAATGCACTGGAATTTCGCAGGCTTCCTATGATATTTTGTCTAGTAACATAGTACCTATAGGGTGGGTAGTAGGGGCAATTACAGTATGGTTTATACAAACCTCAGCTTTCAAGCAGTAGACTGGGACACCGGTGTTCATGTCCTGTTCATGCTCCATTGGAAGTTATGTATAGAAGTCATTCTAGAAAACACTAACCCTGTTCTTTTTTTCTAACCTGATGACATATTCAGTGTTTACGTTAACATGTTTTAAAAAAGGGATCATCATGTGTTTAAAAAAGCCATCGTAGGATATCATATGAATTCCAGTGCATCACTATTAGGTAAAAAATCCCAGTTTGTGGTCCTAGTTTTTCCCACTGGGAAAAGGAATCGCACTGTTTGGTCCACCCATTACATTAAAATGTCATTTTAGTCCAACTGAATTCATTATTTCATCTCAATTTCAAGAAAATATGAGCATCTATAACTGCAGCTTGGCCGTGACCCTGTTTTCAAGGAAGAAATAGCAGTCTGGAAAAGAATTAAGCAAGAGAGGGAGCAAGAAACAGAGACAGACATGTGTGTGAATGGGAAAAGGTGGGGGTGGTGGTGGTGGTGGTGGGGCAGTATTTTAATGCCTGTTGTCACCACGTAATGTCCTCACTACGACAAAATGCTGAACCAGAGAAACCGGAGAAGACTTTTATAAAAATCCCCCTGCTGCCTCCAACATATCTCTGGGATATTCCAAGAGCAAAACGTATAAATCTGGCTCTTTCCACATCCAAGTCCTTCTCCTGAACACTGAACTCTCACACACACACACACACACACACACACACACACACTGAGACAAACTATATCCCTCTGGACCTATGACTGCAGTTTGAACACATGCTGCACACTGCCGGGCCCTTGTAGGAGCCGGCCTTGGCTGGGTTATATTGAGACTATAATAACATGCTTTCAGTCAGACAAGGTGTTGGTCCTCTTTAAATTGTTCTGTTACAAAGTTAAATTAAGAATCTCATGTCATCTTTACAGCTGTGAGACTCAGCAGAGTGAGTCACACCTCTCAATTATTTGCAGGAGGCTTAAATCTGGACTATTCCTGATTGTTGTTTAACACAGATGAGGGGGCCAGAGAATCCCATGGTTGTTGTTTAGTTAGTTGTCTCCGCCGTTCGCCAGTTGCATTCCACAGTCATGCCATGATTTGTTTTTAATTTACTTTCTCTTCCCACAGCTTACATTTTCTCTCCATCTCTCATTTTGTGATGTGCTTGTGGGGTGTGCGCAGACTGTTTGTGAATGAATGTGTGTCCTTGTGGATTTATTTATTTGTTTCGGTTAACCACAAGCCGGCGAGTTGAGGAGGAACCGTCATTTTGCGTAAACAGTCGCAAAACAGGAGGGAAGGGAACAAGAAGGAGACAGAGGGAGAGGGGGGATATTTAAAAAAAAAAAAAAAAAAGGATTGCAGGAACAAAAGGAAGACAGAGGTGCAGCGTGTTTGAGAAAGACAGCGATTTTCCTGCAGGGCCTCGGGGCACGGCGACAGCGAAACGTGGCCTATTCCCCACCTGGAGCTTGTCGACAGGAATTTAATGCCGCCTCTAACGTCTGAACCGCACAGCAGGAAAAGGAGGAGGGGGGAGTAGTGGGATAGGAAATACTCTCCCCACCTTCTTCGTGTCAAACACAAGTCTGTGTGTGACTGTGCTGTTGCTGCCACCTGAGGGACACATTAACATCCTCCCTGCTCCCCACCAGCCTCAAGTCACACTCACACACATAGAGAGACACGATTACACAAATATAAACAGGCTCTCTTTCACAAACTCACTGGCTGTCTTTGTTGCCTGCCCCCAGGGTCGATTAGGTCGCAGGACCAGGCCTGTCCCCATATGGAGGCTTTTGGTCCCACGCCCAGTTTGATTTCCCCTCTGCCTCCCTGATTAAATCAAGCTGGACATTTCTGTGGAGGTGGGAGAGAAGGAGGGAGAGGAACAGGGGAGGGAAAGAGGAATTACTGCCAAATTTTAGGAAAGCAGCGACAAACTGTTCCAGACGAGTCACACAAAGTTGTCTTCCTCCTCCTCCGTCCATCTTTCCCTCCCTTGCTTCTATCCTTTCTTTCTTTTGCTCAAAGCATTCCATCTTTGAAAAAATAATCAATGTATGTACTATATGACGCAGAGAGGCAAAAATGTGATCTGTAGAGGAAAGGGAATGGCAAAGTCTTTAAAAAGGGCATAAATCTAAATTAGCCTGAAGGACGTGGTGAGAGGACTCAGTAGTTGCTAACACATTCATGGTCACCAAGCTGGGCGACGCAGCAGGGGTGCAAGAATGTGGGACAAAATCTGCCAGCTGGCTACAAACTGCAGGACGTTCTGCAAACTCTGTTTAAGTGTCCAGTCCAATATACTGACTTTAGTGGCGTGTCGTTTTACATAAGGGATATTTCACTGCACGCTACACCAGCATTAACCGACAATAAGAATTCTGTACCAATTAATACACAGTTAAACAGTTCAAATATATTAGTATTTAAATAAAAAGGTAATTTAGCATACAACAAGAAGGCCTCTTTATGAACCCTGTCAGCAAACAAGACTATCAGCAAGAATACTGATTATTTCTCTTGGTCTAAATGCCCGTCACAAAGCCACGGGGTTGGATTCAGACGAAATCAGGAAAATCCGGCGGTGTCTCTGGCTGTGACCAGCCCACAGGTGGTCCAAACTAAACACAAAACGAAAGTTTCTTGTAGTTGCTTTAAAAATGTTGATGGATGGCTGTTTAACTCGTGTTTTCATCACGAAAAAATTGATTATTAATCACAGAACAGTTTCAGTGTCGGATATATCATCACGGAAATATTTCTACAAAGTCTCTAAAAAGACACCAACGTTCAAGACTGGATTACAAAGCCTACTGAATGGGATACAATCACGCTTGAGGGCTTGTAGGAACGACACTAAGATTAGCTTCTGGTCAAATAAAGTGAGTCTCTCTGCAGCGTTCCAGAATTTCTTTTTAATTAATAGTATTAGTATGTTATGTTATTATTATTCAACTTTTTTTTCTTCTCATCAGTCCTATTCAACGCTTGGTTGTGAGATAAAACTTGTGCAGCAGCTCAGCAGAAAAAGCTCCAGTGATATGCAGTTTATTGTCGATCACTTTAACGTTATTACAGTATAAGTCACATTTATTCTTCATCTGCTAAATCAGAATATTGTGTGAGGCAATCCTCTTGCCCAACAAAGATTTTACTTGCCGTGGGCATGAATTAATGTTGAGTGTTTTGAGTGCATTGGGTTATCTTTGCAGTCTAGCAACTTGTGAGGCACTTCAACCACAGCACATACATATCATGTATATACATACATATATATATACATACATATATATACATATATATGTATGTATATATACATATATATATATATATATATATATACACACATACATATATATACATATATATGTATGTGTATATATATATATATATATATATATACACACACACATATATACATATATATACATACATATACATATATACATATATATATATATATATATACATATATATACATATACATATATACATATATATATACATATATATATATATATATACATATATACATATATATATAAATTGGCATTCCTAATATGTTTATTGATGCCAAAATACTTTTTCTTTATCAAAATAAAGACAGAGACATCTACGATGCTACCACATATGCCTTGATGTTAATAATCAGCAACGTAAAAAAGGGATCCGTCTATCTGTGTTTGTTTCTCTGTGCAGTCCATCAGACAAGCCTGATGTAGTGTCAGTGAATGATGAGTCAGAAAGCAGTGGTTTTTGTGGGGATGTAGGAAAACAACAACAACAAGCTGGGCTAGCCTGGTATAGTGTGTCTCAGGATGATGACATCATGACACAGTGAGTAGGAGGTAAAGAGCAGAACAATAATCATTCATCCCCATCAACTTCTGGCTCTGTTACATAAACCATCATTGATCTTCCTTCCCACTTTCTGACAGCAACACTGGAATAAACAACTAGGTAATGCTGTAAATGCACACATACCTACATACAGTGAAATATCACAATGTAATATATTTAAACACGCGTGGATCTAGAATACAAATATGTTATAAAATGTGTGAAATTTTAGGGATATTTGTAAGTGCATGCATGGCTATTTATGTGCATAAAGTCTATGTGGCTGTGTGCGCTTGCATAGATAAGATGAAACTCTAAACTTTTTTACTCTGGAGGCCTTAAACTAATTTACACACCAACTCCTTCCACCTCCTCACATACAGCCCCATGATGTTTAAATTAAGGGAGGGGAGGAGGCTGGGGTGGAGTGTAAAGGAGAGAAAGAAAAAAAAGTTTCCTGAACATAGTAGAAAATTATTTTCTCTGGACAGTTTTAAGAGTCGACATCCTGTGCTGGAGTTCTCTAATCATCACCAGTGCAATTTACAATCAGAACACACAGCAAGCCAGTTCAGACCAGCTCATCTGTTGACTTTGGCCCCAGCTGAGCTCCGCGTCCTGCTCTGTGTGTGCGTCTGTGTGCGTTAGTGCTGTTGCCATTTGAGACTTGGGTGACTCGGCACTGGGCCTTGACAAGGGTGGGGTGAACGTCTGTGGGGCTGAGGCGACCGCACACATGCACATGTTCCCTCTCTCTTCCATACACACATTTGCACGCTGTTGGGTTTTTTTTGCACAAAAGGCACACACCATAAAATGTCCGCTGAACAAACATGGAAATGCACTTGAGCACACATGCGTGCATAAGTAAGATTTGGGCATAATTGAGCACTTGATAAACACAGATATGCACGCCACCAGACTATTGCAACACACATACAACCCCAGAAAACAGACAAATGAACAGATGTATTACCACAAAAATCCCCTATATATATAGTTCAACACATACATGCAGAAAAAACTCCTCCCCGAATCCAAACTCATTCAGTGTGGCCCTGATGCACAATGCACAGCCCTTGTGTATCTGTGTGTATGTATGTGTATGTGTGTGTGTCACACTCAGGATGCTCTCCCACCCACAGTTCCCTTGGCTGGCCTCCACCTAGCCCAAGCCCAGTGCGGTGCTGCTGCCTTGCCGCAGGGCTGAACACAGCTCACTGTGTGTCTGCCCCCTCACAGCCCTAGACTGTCCCGACCAATGTGCTTCTGATTAGGTGGCTTAATTACAGCTGTAAAAACAATGTTGATATAAGCCTCAAAATTGCAGTGTGTCAGATACTATTAGCCAACCTTGGACTCCAGCCATTGTTATCCAACTCCTCCAGTGACCCTCCCTCCCTCTGGCTCCTCCCATGCTTTTCCTCACTCTTATGATTTTTTCCTCTACCCTCCACATTTTCTTCACTCTTTCATGTCACAAGTTGCAACACAGGCTGCAGCACAGGCCAAATGGCCCACAAATAAACATCAGTGGCATGCCCATTGACCTTGACACAGCCAGGAAAAGTCACAGAAACCTCTATGGAAAACCAACATGTTGGAAACACATGACAATAAAAGCAAAGAAAGGAAGAAAAACATCCACTTTAGCTGATCAGGTGTGAATTACACTTCATTTGTTTAATTGGCTCTTTGGCTTGGGGTGCTTGACCTTATTTTAGTGGTCTGTGGTTGTTCAAAATAAGGGTTCTGGCTCTGCGGCAGAGTAAGAGGATATTCTATTAGCAAACATTGCAAGGCAGTGAAGGCTTCCAGAGAGGGGAGGTCAGACAGTCTGGGACGGGACACAGGACTGTGTGTTGGGCTCTTTGTGTTCCAATGACAGTGACTAAGGAGCGGGAGGGCGAAGTATGCCAGAATTCTGGTCCAGGGAAAACTCAGCAACACTGTTGAGTGGAGGCAAGGAAGAAAAGCAAAGTAAAAACCTCAAGTATGCAAATCCTGGGTGGTCCCATCATTGGACCAGTCTGAGAGAAAGTCCCCTTTTTTACGTCTGTCTCCCTCCTTGAGGCAACATCCACTCTCCTGAGAACCAGGTGTTGTGGATGAACGCCGGACATTCATCAGGCTCGCTTACAGCTAATCAGCTGAGTTAAGACAACAGGCACTGGAGAGACCAAAGGGAGTGGGTAGAACTTGACAAAAAGGCAGCGGAGTGAACCGAGGGACATGCCAAGGGCGTGTTTCCAGACCCCGCAGGCCTCCATGGTGGCCTGCCTTAGCCCTGTGGCCTTCTCAGCAGCTGGCACTTCAAGGTTTCCCAAATGTGTAATGCCAAGGCCCCAAATTCACATTGGAATGAAGAGCGAGACACTGACATGAAAGCGAGGAAGCAAACTACCCAGGCCTGTATTGATTCTTGTGGACTGGGCAGGGTGTGTCTCTGCACTTCCCAGCCTTGAAAGGCCGTCTTGTCACTAAAGGTGGAGGCAATACAGTATGCCATCGTTTGAATAATTGATGACTGATTCCTAAGTAATCAGTGTCCTCACAAGACAATGCATTCTCTCTCTCCCTGGTGGAGAGAAAGAGCTCGGCCTGTTTTTGTCCCGATGCCTTTAGAAGCAAAAGGTAAAAGCTTTAATGCACTGAAGCCACTGGAAGTGCTCCCTCTGAAGGACTCCCCCTGGAATCAGCTGGGATGGTGTGTCTCTCCTTATGAGGGGGCCTATCAGAGTGGCCTTCCAGTAAAGGGAGTGAGAGAGAAAGAGAGAGAGACAAAGTAGGAGAGGAAGATAGAGTCACTGAGTGAGCGAGTGTGTTGAACAGGAAGGCATGTGCATGCATTTAGATGTGTGAGTGCACGCTCATGTGTTATGTGCTATAAAATGTATACTAAGTATAAAGTTTGTTTAGGTGGTGCACATAAAACTATTTGTGCTCGTGTCCAAGAATGTCCTCATAAGTGCCCGTGTGTGCGAGTATATGAGTGCATGTGTGTGTTCAGGAATGTAGAGCCCCTTCCTCTAAACAGGAAAAGGAGTACAGTTAATAGCATCACCACCCTTTCCCCTCATACAGAACAGTGGTCAGACCAAACTTTAACTGTGAGCCGATCTGACCCTGAACCCTTTCCATCGTAATATCCCACACAAATTTGATACACCAAAATATCCCTATCAATCCCTCTGCAAACGATTTGCCTGCTATCTACAAGAAATGTGAACGCGGCAACACAAAACAGAAGAAGCAGACAGTTGTGGGATGGACGAGCCAATAACTCCACCACTGCTTATCTCAACAATAGAGGGTAATTAGCGAGTCGGTGTGTTGTTTCTTCAGGAGAGCCGGGCCGTGAGGTCGAGGCTGCTGTGTCTGTTGCAGTGGGACTCTCGCTGGGCCTGTGTGCATTCACCATGCGGGCTCCTTGTAATACAAAGACACTTCTTTTCACACACACTGTCCTGTTATCACCTCACAGAGCAGCCCCAAGGGTCACACAACACAGCGTCCCGAAAAGACACTAAGCATGAAAAAACATACAATGCTTTGACTCCTGGGAACATGTACAGTGTAATCACTGTATTTGTCTTGTTTAAGTGCACAGAAATAATATTGAATTAATGCTTTACACACTCCAGCATAAATCCACCTTAGTAAATTCCCTCGACTGCCTTTTTCTACTGTATTCTATGAATCACTCGTTGGGCCCGTTATGGAACATAAAAACTTTTGTGGTACCAAAATGTGTGTGTGGTAAAAACTGTCAAGTACAAAAAGCTGGAATTAAAATGCTTGCTGTGATTTTTACTCTTCTTTATTTTTCCTTTAATTAGATAGAGTTATGAAAAAAACTTTTTTTGCAAAGACTGTATTTTTTTAGGCACAGGTCTGTATTTAACCTTTGAGAGTATTTTTGGTAAATGGGAAAAAGAAGATTTTATTTAAAAATAAGACATTTGTTTTTCTCCGTAAGGGATTGAAAAGTATTGTTTTTAAATGGTAAAAGGACTGCACTTTTATAGCGCTGTTCTAGTCAGACAGTATCTTCAGTATCTTGCCCAAGAATACTTGGACATTTAGACTGCCATGGATGGGGATCAAACCACCGACCTTCCGATCAATGTGTGACCACTCCACCATCTGAACCACAGTCTATTAAATTGTGCCAAAAATAGCAATAATTTGACAGTTCTTCTTCACAAAAAACATGAAAGCATGCAGCTTTTTCTTGTTCTACATTACCAGTGTAGTGCCTGTTTTAAAACGCTAATGTTTGCACCTTTCTTGAGAACCGCTCCTACAAACATCTTCACACTCAATACTGCACATGCTTGAACCCTGAGAAATATACGTGCCATGAGATAGTTGTGTACACTTGAAGGACATTTTTTGTGGTGTGACGAATAGACAACACAAAAATATGAAATACTGGCATGGCCTTGCTGTTCCAATGTGATCTAATGTGAGCAAACTTTATTGGATTATTGTAGTATGCTGTTTTTACATTATTTGTAGCTATAATGGTTGTTTTTTAACAAACAAAACATTAACTCTGGGTCCCAACGAAGCTCATGGGCATGGTGAGGTAAATGTAATTTACAGTGAGAAAGTGCACACACAGTTCCACTTCGTCTGCTGAAATGTTTGTAGGAAAGCAGTGAGATCATTTCAATATCAAAGGCACATGTTTGCTTAATTTGCATTAAACAGGGGAGGGTGGGAGCACATTTGGAGCTAAGAGGAGGTCCTTATCCCAATCAATCAAGACATGTTACTTGTGTAAAATCACATAATTAAAAAATGCACAAATATCCTAACTCCTCAAAAATATCCAATTATGATTTCTTTTTATCCCTTAGCACATGCCTCTCCTGTTTTCATTATGTTGTGACAGTAAAGTGAAACATTATTTAATATTTAGTGATGAAACAGGCAAGAAACTCTCTCCTCTAACTCGTGCTGCAGAGATAAAATTGAAGAGACAGTGAGACTCTCCGAGAAATATGCTGAAAGTGTCAATGCTGCTGCTTGAATATGGCAAAATTGCTTATTTTCAGATTCAGCCACATCAAGCAGTTTTTTTTCTCCTAGCTGTTTGTGGAAGAGCTTGCATATTCATGGCCCGCCTGTTTTGAGAACCTGTCACTGAGCCTGTTATATAGCTCTCCCTGCCTTCCTGCTCAGGATGGCTTCAGAGGCAAAAACACTCCATCAGACTTAACACTGTCCAGCTGACACCATCAGGCAGTAAAACTGACAGCCAATGGAGTCTGGCCCGGCAAATGAACCGGACATAATAAACCACTGACACAGGGGTCACCTTCTGTCACTGCCTATGTATCCGCACATTCATATGCTCACGTAGGAAAGCACATATACACATCAAACGGACAATGTGCCCCACGTCCTATTGCTATTAAATACCCATAGACTCGCACACACTAGCACAGGCCATCACTTGCATCCTCCCACTTCTCTCCTTTGGCTGGGTTAAATCCAGCAAAACCCCAGCCTTGTATTTGACCTGCCTCCCACCTCAGCTGTAACAGAGCGAGTGCAGGAAGGAGGAGCTGGTGCAGCACCAGCTTCTCAGACAAGAGCAACTATGGATTTCTGACTTAAACTTGGCTAGTTAGAAGGTCAATATAATATTGAAATGCATGGGAATAATTCCCCTTCTGCATGGACAGCTACCTTCATAAATCTGAAGGATTAATAAAACAACTGGGTGAGTGTGTTTTTTTGCTGCTATGAAAGTTCTCACTGACAGCGTATATCCCCTCGTGGCTCTGTGAAACAGAATAGGTGTTCGATGGGAGATTCATCAGCTTGGCTGCAACACTCGGGGTCAGGAGCCCTTCATGTTGAAACCATCCACTGACAACATCGTATGTGCATGTGTGTTTGCGTCTCTGTGCATGCATGTAGGTATATATATTTCCTTTCCATGCGAAGATAGTATTGTGTAAGTGGTATGTGTTATCAATCCAGCTTCCTCCTCCCACGCCATATGACTGCTGTGTTCCCCCTCCTTCCAACCCTTCCCTCTGCTGCACAGCCTCTGTACACGGAGAGCTCTGCACAGTCCCCGTGGAATCTCCCGTGTCAGTACATTACCTTATAAGTGGAGGCATTGACTGTGGGGACTCTTTGATACACATTCACATACAGTACAAACACAATTGATCTTCAGCGGAGCATTGAGAGGAGAGGGGGGGGGGGGTGCTGAAGAAAGATCTACACACGTATAAGAGATCACAGGCCTTCTTGTGGAATAAGAACTGTGTGTGCAAGAAGGAACAAAACGCTTCTTTGATAAGGATGTGACAAGGAGCAATCTTTCCCTGGAGCCAGCCGCTGAGCACTGAACACTATCAGCAATCTGGAAAAAGGCTCAGAGCGCCACAGTAAAAATGTAATATTATCCTATCTGTGCAGCTTCACATTGGGCATAATGCGACTGGCTGTATTAATTATACATTTCTTTTTCTTTTTGCATGAGCAGATTTTCCCCTTAGGGATGCTAAAATAATGACTCCATCTTTGGACAACATTTGCAGCTCAATTAGAAAGTGTTTATGTCAATCTTCCTGTGTGTGGGCGCTGCCGGTTCACCACGTACACGGCGGTAGCGGAGGGATGTTGTCATCTTCGCCGTGAAGTGTCAGAGACCTTAGGTTGTCATGACAATACACAGGGGTCGAACTTCTGCGCAAACTTTCTCTCAGGGCAAAATAAATATTCCATCCGTTCTCTGCACTTATTGGTAAAAAGGAATTATTTACTCGTTTTATGTTTTTTCAGAGATGGGGGAAAAACATACAAAAATCAGCGAGTGACTAATCGATTCCTTTTCCATTTATATTTAAAATTGTTGGGGAGAGGGGCGTTTGTTAGCTTCAAATAAATACTTTCTCTTAGATGTGGATGCGAGCTCAGACAGCAGTCAATGATATGTTTGAAATAAAAATAAATGAATTGGAGTGTTATTGCTCTCAGTGAGAGGAGAGTCCTAATGAGAGTGATCACAGATGCCAAACACTTCAAACAAAGGCAGCTTGTTCTTTCATACATGAACTGAAAAAACCTTTAAAGATATTCTCTTTAAAGAAAAAACAAAACAAAGAGAGTGACAGAAACAGAGAGTGGGATTATATTATCTGGTGAAGAAAGTCCAAACTGAACAAGCCTATTTGCTATCTTGCTGGGAATTGTTCATAATTACATAATTTGTAAGTGCAAAAGCAGAGGAATTTAGAAAATTACTAACAATAATTTGCTGTAATTATGGGTCTCCCCTTGCAATGCTGCATGTAACGCACACTATATAATAGATGCTTTAGCTGTTCATATTTAGATGAGTTGTGAATATAAACAAGTGAGTGAGTGAGTGAAAAGTCCTTCTTGGTCTATTTAAACCCTCCCCCGCAGGCAACAGTATTTACAAGGAAACGGTTATCATTTAGTCTCTGTTGCGGATCAAAATGTCAAGCTCCACAGAGAATCTGAGCAGTGCTGTTAGGGCCAAAAGTGCAGTTTTAGAGCCCCAGGATCTGAGAGAAAAAAATGATTTGCAAATGCCTAAATATGTCTAATTGACCTGAAATATAGCCTGTGTGCAGGAACTGTTTGAAATCAATACGAAGAGCGAAAAGAATATCCTTGAAGGAACATTTCAGAAGATCACACCGCATGTCTTTGGGAGCAGCATTATGAAGTATGCAAGAATTATGAAAACAATCAAGAAGTCATGAAAGGTCATGTGAATTAAAATCGCAGTGGTTGCAGCAAATTAAGAGATGGTGAGGAACAGCTGTTTTTCACCTAACAGAGCAGTATAATAGGAGCACTACTGTAGAGGATATGAATATTCCGTGGACGTGAAAGCCATTTATGAGCGAATTTACACATAATGTATTCCCTCTGTATTTGTTTATTGTGTGTGTTTAGTGGGGTAAATCAATAGGCAGTATTCCCAGCCTTGATTGGATTCACAATTAGCTCTAGTGAGAGACTCCCTGACAGTGGGTATGTTAGATTCAGCACAGCCCACCAACCTGATTGTCTTCCCTTCACATCAACCCGCCACTCCATGCCGTCCTCTCTGCTGACCAGGTGCCTTGTGGGTAACGATGAGGACTGAAAGGGGAAGTTCCTCCCGTGTGGCAGGTGGGCCGTGACAGCTCCGAGATGCTCTTTGACCTGAGAGGAAGGGAAAACAACATCAATGGTAATTCCCCTTCAAACACATTAACTGGGATGAACTGGGTCCCACCGAGCCCCTCTGAGTGGACTCGCATTGATCGCAGAAATCCATGAATAAATTTAGCACTAATTGATTTTTTTTTCCTCCTCAGAAAATAAATCTCTAATTCTGAGTAGAGGCAGTGAATGTAGCAAATTGTGCAACCTTCTTTTTTTTTTTATCTGCAGGAAATACATTTTGAGAACTAACTTAATAAGCCACAAAAATATTCAGTGTCCTCTCGTGCCGTCTGATCCAGGACGCCTGTTGTTTTCAATGCAGCCGCAAAGTTTTATCATTATGTGACTTGACAAGAGTTAATAAAAAAGTCCACCTTGAGCTGCTAAACAAACAAAAGAAAATTCATTGTGTTACGATTGCCGAAGCAACAAGCCCAGAAATTAACCCATTAGGTCATCTGGATTTCAGCTACCTTTTAATTGCTTTCAGTGGGGATTGAAGTTATAGTTTGAGGGGAAATGGTGTCACATATGCATGCACAAGGGCTCCCCACAGTACACCTTCACCCTGCCAGTTGGAAGAGTGATACCGTCAATATCGGAAGAAAGCATTTACAAAAGATTCCAAAGTGTAAATTCAGCTCTGGGTTTACAAAGTGGAAGAAGATGTTGGAAATATGCTCTCATGTAGGTGAGCTACCGAAGCGGTTTTATTCAAATTGATAGAAGGAAAATGGTTAAAGATCGGTGAGCGTTTCTATATTTCCACAAAGCTAAAGAAAATGTTCTTCCTGTTTTTCACAACAACAAAAAAAGAAATGTATCTATATAAAAGATTTTTTTCTCATTATGGAATCTAAATCTAAAAATGTAAGACTAAATTTAAAAAAAAGTATTCTAAAACTATAAGTCTGTAAGCATCTCATTTAGTTGTATTTTAAAGAGGTTATTTAGCCTTGGTTTTTACACAGAGCATTTATTTTAGTTCTACTTTATAAAGCTGATTGGAAACACTCTTGAGTAAGCCGTTCACAGTTTAATCAATGAATCCTAAAGTTCATCTTCTAGATGTGATAGTATTTTATTTTATATAATACCGCTTTTTTCCTTTTCAGATTTAATGCCACAGCTCGACTCACTGCTCAGTAAAATATCATGAATGGAAAGTGCTTTTATTAAAAGCTAAATTTAAAGATAAAATCAGACTTCACATTTGATTTGGAATGTTTCCTCTGTAATAGCATATAATAATAATAAAAATAATAATAATGGTGAATTTTACTACTTTGTACTTAATAACTGCTGCAGATTGTATTGTACATTTCAAGTTGTCAATTGAAATAGTCAGGGTGCTTATTCTTAGTGATGATTGAGGAGTCTTGATTCGAGGAGTTGCACATTCAGGTATCATACTGCCACCTACTGGTCGAGAGTTTTCTCAAAGCTGCTCACTCAGTAAGAATGCACTCAAAATGAGTTCCTCATGATTAAAACGATTCACTGATTTCAGGAACTTTCACTTCAGTGACATCTATGGAAATGAAATATTACTTTTAGTTTTACTTCAAATGATAGATAATATCCTGGGACATCTGCATTAACTAGGAGAGGAAATGTCCCATGGGTGCCCTGACTAAACATCGTGCCCTGGGCCCTTTAAAGCAGCTGAAGATGTGGTTATGGTCTATCAAGACTCCCCTTCACTGACAAACCTCAATTGCTCAGTCGTGCAAAGAAAAAAGCGTTCCTGAAATGTTCCTTTTTTGTTTGATGGATGAGTTGTACATATAATGGCTGGGCATTACCTCTGCAAATAAACCAGACTTGACATTGCCCTGCGCTGGAACATCTGGGACGCCCCAGAGACAGGATCAAAGGCCTTGCGCGTCCTTGGACTCTATCTGTGCCAAACATGCACAGCAAGCCAGAGAACGGCTATCCAGCGCATTTCAGTCATCATCATCTGCGCTGGCTGTGTTTGTTAGTCATCAGCTATTTCTGTTTAATTTGCTAGAGTCATATTCCTCAGTGTTTTCGTCATGTAACAGCAGGGCCGAGAGCAGGGCAGCTAGACAATACAGTAAATCAATTTACGAGCTTATTATCCCACAACTAAATTATATCTTTAGCTAAGTGGAAACATGAATGTGATGTTGAAAATCAAGTGCTGGACTGATTGATCTTCGGAGCAGTTTTCCAACTGACACGTCAGACTGAACAGCATATCAGCTCGGCTCTCATCTGCACTATACTATGGGGGCTGTGCTACAACACAATCCACATTACTTGGGCTTTGTTTGGAGAGAACCAGCCAACTGCATAACCTTAATTAGTCAAGCTGTATTCATTCAAGTGATTACAATGCCCCGCACAGAAGTGAAGAGAAGCATCTGTCACTTAAACTCAAATGATTTCTCAATCTTTTCCTTCAGTAGAATACATTTATTGTAGGTGTATCTGTATAGAATATATTATGATTAAGATTTTGTGCCAAAATAAAATACAATCTCCTCTAAGGCTGCCACGAATATTCATTCTTGTGCTTGATTAGTCTGATTTTGATTAACTGATTCATTGTTTATCCAACAAGATGTTAGAAAATAGTAATAACAGCCACAACAGTCTCAAATTGCTTACAAACAGTCCAAAACCCAAAATATATTAAAATTACAATAATATAAAACAGAGAACAGCAGCAAATCCTGACATTTTAGAGGCTTCAACAAGCCAATATTTAGATTTTTTTCCCTGTACAGTGCTTTTCATAATTATTAAAACTGCTGGCAATTTATTTTATGTTTACTCAATGATTAACCCATTAATTATGAGCACCAATCTTGTCCCCTAAATTCTAATCTGCTACATACAACCAAGCTGCAGAAAGCATATCATAAGCTTCATGTTAATTCTGCCGTGGCAAAAAAAGGACAAAACGAGGTTTATCTGGGACTGCTTTTTTTCCCAGGTTCTTGAGTTTCATTGTGTTTGCCATTTCTAAATCTCCCCAAGGCTGTGCATCTGCTGCTCTGCAGCCTGCACAACTGGGGGAAAAAAGCCGGATGTCACTTTTGTGAACCAGCAGCGGCGGAGAGGAGGGAAAATGACGCAATCAACAGAAAAGTGGTTTGGGTGGTGAAGCAGGGGCCTTACGAGGGGCAGGTTGCAGGGATCGCCCGCACCTCGGCAGATGTGCCTCGGTGTCACTCCACATCCGCAGCCGAATGAATCACCCAACAGATGTTTAACGTCAAGGCCGGGCTGTCACGCCAGCCAAACACACACATGCACACACCAGCCATGCAAAGATATGCATTACACACAGTACAATTTATTACTACACTAGGAAGAGCGGCTCCACAAGGGGTCAGACCAAAGCGCTGATGTTCACCTTGATGTGACTTTGACCAAAAAACAACAAAACACTAAAACTATAGAGAAGTTTTTTGTCGGGTGGAAAAGAAATCCTGTGATGTGCACTAAATACACAAAACGCACTGACTGAAATGTAGTTCTGCTCAAACTCACTGAGTCTAATGAAATGTTTCTACAGCATAATGTAGTTTTTTTATTTGTGTCTTCTCCCATCCAAACACAACCCGTCAGTAATGCAAGACAGAAGATATTTTAGATAACTCAATCAGCATCATTTCCCCGATTCTTTGTTTATTTTGTGAAACTTTTCACGGCAGATTGAAGATATTTTGTCAAAACCAATTTCCAGCAAAAGAAGAAAAAGAACTAGAGTGCCGACCAATATGGGAATTTTATTTCAAATTTTTTCACAGATTACTGATATGATGGCAGATATAGGGATTTTTCGAGCTGGAATGAAAAAAGACCTTTTCTATTTTGATTTTGCACAGATTTTACTCCAATATGCAAACTTAATGAGAGAAAATGTATTATTATTCCACATACATTGTCAATCAATTTGAGAAATAAAAACTGAAAAAATCAAGAATACAAATGAAACCGATAAATACAAATCAGTACTGAATGTTAACTATCAGTCACTTGCTGACCATTTAAATAAATAAATAAATAGCCAACACCATTTTTAAATCACCACAAGCATCATTTTCTGCATTACATGTTGTATAAAATAAAGTTTTTATATTTCTGCATATTAGACACCATACTGTCTGTGAGCGTCCAATATCCACTGAAAAAAACAAGACACAGATGTCATTTCTGTCGTATTGTTTTTGGGTTTATTTCAAGACTTGTTTTGGGGTGGGGATGACGAAACGCAACGCTACTACAATAAACCGTCAGTGCTATAAAACAGATGTTTTCCGCCTTTGTAATGTCACACTGCCATGCTGTAACCAGCACATTTCCACATGTGCAATTTTATTGACAAGAGGAACATTATGGTTAATTAAGACAGATTTATTTCATACTTCACAGTTTTTTCCCCTGGAACAGGTCCTGTGCCCACTGTCGTTTAAGGTGAACAACCGCTCAAGAATTTGACTGATCTTCTCACTGAACCAATCATTTTGTGTGCTGTGGATGTACCGAGAACACTGAGAATGGCTGTGTTAGAAAGGAGCAATTGAAGGTAAGAAGCTTTTAAGAAAGAGTTGCTGGATCTTTGAGAACATTCTTGAGGCCCTTTTCCCCTCTTTTGGAGAAACCCAGGCAGATAAAAGGAAACACTCGGGTGGATTAAAGTGTTCAGAATGTATCAGCATCAAACCACTAGAGTTTTTGCCCTCTACATTTTTCAAACACAGTCAATAGATCTAAATATTTTACTGTGCCCTGGCCGATTTATTGTTTGATGTTTAAAAACTTGTGTGGAATGAAAGAAAATTCATTAAAGAAGATGGCCCCAGAACGAGGCCCTACGATCAGCTTTGAAAGTCTAGTTTAACTGGGATATTGATCATTCTCTTTCTTCTGTGACAAAGGCCACCAGGGACGCTGGAGGTGTCGGTGGATGAAGGCGCGCTGCCAATAACACTAGACGTGTGTGTATACACTGTAGGTGAAGCTGGGAATTACACCACTGACACCAAAAAAAAAATCCAATATCTCAAAAATGACCAAACAAACAACACACTCTTGATTTCTCGCTGGTCAAAAGAAGATTCAGTGTGGTTTAGATGCAGCTGTGTGCACTTTGTTCTGATTTCTGAAATGCACGACAGATAAGACTACAATATTTGTGAATGTGAACTTAAAAAAATATAAATACAATTTAAAGCCAAGAGCATGCTTAAATTCATATATGGCATTAATCTGTTTCCAGCTCTTAATTAGCAAATGTCTTATGTCTTGTCACTTAAGAGCTTTTTTATTGTACTTAAGAATAAAACTGATTTAAATTCACAAATCAGAACTATTACAGGAGACATTTACTGCTTGTGAGTTGTATTTTGGGGTGGCTTTACCCTTCATTGCCTAAATTATTTTTAATTTAATTAAATTTTTAAAAATCTACATTGTACCAGAAAAAGTCAAATGCATAAGCTTGAAACACAAGCAAGCTTTTAGACAGAGAAGGTAGCTTCATCATAGAAATATACTTCAAATCTATCTTAGAGATACTCTGCACGCAAAAACCTTAAACTTAATCCACATGAGTTATTCAGGCTAAGATTGCCATCAAAGATAACTCCCACATTTCTGGCAACTTTCTTGACATCGGGAGACAGACTGACCACAGCATAATTAATTAAATCTTTGGAATATGCACGGCAAGGAGTTCTTTTCCCCGAGCTGCAAAACATTACACAAGCACGACTTGACAACTGTCAGCAGTGCTTACGAGATGGCCAGGCGATTTAGACTGATACTATAAAAATATAACGACATATCATCAATGTATCAGTTTCAATTGAAAGAAAAAACATCTGCGAGTTCTTCCATTTCTCTGAGAAAGTGCAAAGTTTTGTGTAAATAATCTCAGCAATGCAAAAATTAATTGATATGATTACACTTTAATTAGCATTTTGATCACTTATTTGAACTTTTGCCATGTTGACTTTGACTTTAAGATGACTGTATCTGCCTTTGGAAATTTAATTTGATCATTTTGTAAAACAAACACAACACTGGGAAGAGTTCAGAGAAATATCTAAGGATCAAATTGTGTCTAACATAACCTTTTTTTATCTTGATATTACAAGTAAATTTTGACAAAGTGTATTCTAGACCATATACAGTAAATAGAGAAAAGGACTGAAGTTCATACTTAATACTGACTCCTCATGTAACCTGCAAAATAATAGCACTTTATCCTTTAAAAACAATTTTCAAAACAGACATGTGGGCAGAATGTTTGCACTTTGTTTTCATAAATGAATTGATATCAACCAATAAGTAGCCAAAATGATATTTTATGCTGTTTTTTATGTTTGCCTCTAATAAAATGCAACACAAAGCATGTCTGCTTTTCACATCAGGCGTATGGGAAGAAATTTTATTTGTCCCTCATTTTGCACAAAATTACCCTCCTTTGAAAACTGAATCAGTTTTTGGCAGAGCGGTAAATATGCAATACGGCCAGTCTAAATACGAATGCACCTCTTTTCTTTCCAAGCATCCGTTTCTGATTTCCATCTTGTGTGTTTTCCTGCTTGAACCAGAGCTCTGATCACAACGTGTGTCTGTTTCTCTGTGGCAACAAATGCTTTAAGACTAGATCTCCCACAATCTAAACTGGACTAAACCACTGATGTCCACTAATGGGTAGATTTCTCTGCTCCTGTTTGCTGACCGTGTGAATCTCAACGCAAGTCTCTGTTTTCCACAATCTCTTCTATTCCTCTTCTTCCCCTGAATATCTGTGCCTTCCTCTGCCTTATCAACCATGAAGTTATTGAGTGGAATTACTATTCTGCAGCTGAATCAGCGACTCTGTAAAAAATGGAGTAAGTAAATACACTGACCGGACTGAAACAGGTCCTTACATTCAAATGCAGGCAGACCTGCTGTGCAGTCAACTCCCGAAATCAAGTCAAGCAGCTTACTTGCTGGTGATGCGGTTTGTTTTTTTCTCCCTGCCACTGCAGAAGCTGAAATAAATAATAATAATAAAGAGAGGAGGCATGTCAGTTTATCTGTCGTTAGTAACATGTTTGTCACAGCAAAATCAGGTACTTAAGTTACATGAAATATGGCGCGGACTCTTAACGATATCATGAACTACTGTACTGAGCTGCTGGCATATTTGGAGTACCCTACAGGGAAATAAATGCTGATAAATTACCCCCCTGCACTCCTGCTACTGCGCAGACAACACTTTGACATTTTTACCTCAACGAAAAAAACATTCATAATAGCTACGTTTCCCCAGCAACTCCAAACTGTACATTTCTAGATAGTAAACAGCTGTTTCAAGATATATTTTTTTTTCTCTACATTGTTCCTGTGCACGATCTGTGAGAAGATGCTACCTGCACCAGAAATAGCACTTGATTGAAGTTTGATTGAAATCTGTCAAGAATGCTTTGGTTGCAAAACTAGGGGCTAGTTTCCAAGGCAACACTTTCACCAAGTGGTATTAGTTCATCATCAGGAGCAATGCTGCTGTGTATTTATTGCCACCTTCACAAATTTCTCCAATTAGTTGCAAACATTGGCTGATATTATTTTATACACTCAACTGTTCAACTCACATGTCCGACCCGTATCTGTGTTTTATGGACACGTGTTTTATGTTATATATCCGTTCCCACGTCCTGTGCATGAGCATGAAGGGAATGGTGTTGTGTGGCTCAGTCCAAGCCACTTTGTTTTTTTCCCCCATTTACAGAGCCAGGGCTGTGTATGAACACCAGATTCTTTACTGCGCACAAACCAAATGGAGAGCTAGTCGACTGTGAGGGGATTAGAATCACTGACTCCACCTTTTGTATCAAACATTAATACAAAAAGCAAGAACATGTTGGCAGAGTCAGAACTGTAAAGTCCCAATTTAACTATTTTTCACCTTAAATGTTATACATACTGATGTGACCTGATTTATTCAGGATTCTAAAGACGTAAGAACTGTGTAGCCCATTTTTACATAAATCTAGTCAATATACTTTTTAAATTCCTTGGTGCCTCCATGAAAATGTCTACCAGCACTCTGTCCTTCTGTCCAAGTGTGTATCTCTCCTTTGAAAAGACACACAGGACACAGCAGGAGGGGAGATGTGATGCGCTCTCTTTTTATTGACTGACACGGCTGATGAGGGCCCATCCTGCACTTTGGCAGGAGGGTAGGCAAGCATGCGGAGGTGGCGCCCACCAGGGTGCGAGGAGGGGACGACATGGTCGTCCTTCATAGATATTCCATGCGTGGCTTTACCCTCAGCTGCCCTGTCAAGGTCTGTGTATGCCCCTCCAAGGGGGCTGAGACAGGGTCATGGATGACACCCGCCTCTATGCCAGACGTGACAGCACAGCTGGGCCGCTTAATGACAGAGGGGCCTGGCCCAGCACACACCTGCCCATCCCGGGCAGGGCAGGCGACCTCACGGGGAGAGAGAGGAGCTGCTGCCACGTTCGATGGGCAGATGTTCTGGAGAGGAGACAGCAGAGACAGCTGCACTACAGGGACCCCTCCGTTTCTCTCCTCTCTCCAGTAATTGAAAATCATGTAAAAGGTCAATTGTGTGATACTGGCTGTCCCTCTCTGCAAGTTGTTCCTTTCAGCCAGAACATGACAAAAACAACACTGACTGGATGACAGCTTTCGCCGCAATTACTGCCTATTTAGCTATGGATGTCCATGTAATGACGATATCTGTAAACATTCCCAGTGAATAAATCTGCATACACAAAGAGGTGTGGGCCATCTGTTGGAGGCCATGGACAGGGGTCCCTGAGAGAAACCTAATCATTGGGTACATTACACAGACTGTTATGACATTTGGACTCCAAATGAAGGAGGACTGTGAGGGGGGATATAAATAAATCTAATTCCAAACTCCAGCAACATTTGCTGGATAGCCGGCCAGCAGCACCTGTGTAAAGAGTCCACTGTGGTGCAGGGGTCAGCGTCTGTCCTGCATACTGACAGTGACCCTCTTTCTGGGTTTCACTCTGATGAGAAGTGGCAAGGTTCTGACCTCTGCAGAATTGCTCTCTGTTTGTGGTTGTCTTAAACAGAACCAGCTACAGAACTGTCACACACCATCAGCCTCTCTGGAATTCAGCGGAGATTTCTAGACCTTCATCGACAGATTAACGATCAGAATAGACAACGAGGACTCATCAAGTGAGACTAAACAGGGAAATGAGATAAACTTTAGCCGATTTCGCAACAAATCTGGTGTTTGACTTTCAAGTACTAAAACCTTGGCAATACATTTCAGGAGTTGTTGTTTTTTTATTTGACCTAGATAAATGAAAGTTTTATGGGGACTGGAGAAGGTACAAAAGGTTTAGATGCTCAGACGATGACAGTATTTAAAGTGTATGTGTCAGTGTTGGACAAAGAATGGACTACATAAATGTGACATCTCATCCCACATTTATTTCAATAACTAAAAAGTTTGAAAAAGTTGTTACTTTTAATGAGGAACATGTTCGGGCTCACCCACAAACATGTGGTTCTGAGGGAACTCTTTAACATCTTAACAAAAACAAGTGCTGTGACTTGAGTACCAGCACAAACAGGAAGGAAACAATATATTCCATAAACTCCCCGAAATGAGAATGTTATCAATAACACTTGTGTCTGCAGGAAAAACAAAATGAAGCTCTTCAAGATGCATGTTTCTGGTTTGACTGACCCTAGCCAATAACAATGTTACCCGCAATCACGATCCAAACCACAAACCCTTGGCACGGCTCACTGTCACAAATTATGTTTTGATTCTGACCAAATGCAACAGCTTCCTGTCTAGTGCTGTTTTCTCTTACTGTCTTTTTATTATCTTGAACTGAATGCAAACTAAAGGGTGCTGTTTCCACCACAGAAGGGACATTTAGTAACATATCTCAATCATGCATGCTGCAGATTCTCATAAAGAAACATCCTCTTCAATTTATCTTATATTTTATCTTAATTTTCTTTTGAGAGAAATCTAGAATTACCGCCTTGTTTTGCCAAATTCAAAGAATTCCTTCAGACGCTCCTGATATTGTGTGGACAAGAATGGGATTGCTGGACACACAGATGGACAGAAAAATCTGAAAACCAAATAGCTCTTTTTTAAAGGATTTTAATACAAGTGACCAAACCGCACACATTAAAACCCTTAAAAAGGAGCTATCTGGTATTTTTCTTCTTCTGGTAGGTATTTTCTTTTACATAACACCCATCCCATTGGGTATGGATATGTGCTTTTTCATTGTTTTCTTTGTATTTGATGAACAATTTGTGTACTGTGAAAACAAGATTTTTTTCTTATCTTGGTAAGATTGCTCTCGACCATTTGTAAAATGTTCTTGAACCTAAGAGAAGAGCTAAACTAAGAAAATGTTGATGAATCCCAGATATGAAAGGGTAGAAACGAACGAAAATGAGAGGATGTTTTGGACTTTACTCCTAATTCTCTCTCATGTCTAGAGAAAACAAATATCTAATCGTTATTTCTAATCACTCCTAAAACCACTGGGCCTCTAAATTTAAATGTGATGGTGTGATTGTGTGTATGCCACTTGTATGAGAGTGTAACTATGCAACTGCATGTGTGTAGCACACCAGAATGCTCATTTCAAAGGCAAGACAGCTCCTGGGCTTGCTGAACTTTTGCTTGTTATCAGGAGCTGAGAGTGAAATGGAGAGAATTGATCTTTTGTCTACTGGAGGTGCACTCCCTTGGGCTGGGCCGCTCGCTTGCTCACTCGCTTGGCTGCCATGCAGAGGGCTCTCTTTCTCATCCTCACCCCCACCACCACCATCATCCCCTCACCCTCCTCATTCACTCACTCCCTCTCTCTCTCTCTGCATGGCGGCTGCCTCTCCTCCAGCTGACACTTGTCCTGCCGTTACTGGGAGAGATGTGCGCTGAGCTGCTGACACCAGGATTGATCTTCCTCCTTTTCCCCATAAGCTCCATATCAAGCTCCTGGAGACTCTGGAGGAGACAAAGAATGGGGCGGAGGGGTGGGGATAAGGGGTTGGGGAGGCGGCCGGAGAGGAAGGGAGAGGAGGGAGAATATTGTCAACTCACATCACCTCTTCAAACTAACAATGTTTGGTGCAGTGAAGGAATAGAGAACACAAAGTTGACAGTTTTATTGGTGGTGGTGGAAGGAAGCTCACTCTTTTTGCTAAATTGTTGCTCAAAGTGACACCACAACACCAACAACTAGATTTCCTAAAGCCCCTAAGAGAAGTTATTTTTCAAAAACAAGTTTCAAATAGGAAACTATTTGCTAAAGTGAAGAAGTAAAAAATAAAGTTGTTGCATCATTCTGTAAATAATAAACGTCAGAACTTGCCAGTGTGTGCTGCCTGTATGTCTGTCTGAGTGAAACTGGTCGATTACAGGATGAATTTGAGGTGACACTTGAAAGCAAAAAATGAAATCAACACAAGTTATGACTTACGCCTCTGGTTGGATTTTCTTTGAAGAAATGACAATACCACTGCCAATACCTGTTCCTTTGAAGTGATACCAAAAACAGTAGAGTTCTTCATTTGACACCTTCTCAACTTCACCACACCACAGATTGTATGGGTAAAAGCAAAACCACCCAAAGAGCCATTCTTTTCTAGATCTGGGTACAAAAGCAACCAAATGAAGTTCGACCGGAGAAGCTTTGATACTACTTGGCATTGGGCTATTTCGTTCAATATCTTAAAGGCATCTATTACTGAGACCCAGGCCTACTTATGCCAAAAGTGGCAGTACTTTCACATTTTTTTTTTTTTTTACCATTTCTCTCGTAAAAGTTCATTTTGCAAAGTAAGGAGTAGTTTAGTAGAATAAAAGCCTGAGAGGTAACTGTGTATTGAGAAGCAATGATCAGTTGTACTAGAAGAAATTAATACTCATTGTGAAGCTACAAGTAGTTTAGTAGAATAAAAGCCTGAGAAGTGACTGTGTCTTAACTGGAAACCCAGGAAAAGGCTGTTTTTCAAAATAAAAGCCCCACAAAGTACCTATATGTAAAAAGGAAGTTACTGATGTGGTTTTCTTTCTTTTAAAAAAAAAGAAAATAGTAGAGAGTAGGCCTTACTGTATCTTATCCAATGCCAGTGTCATAGACAAGGCAAAACAATTCTATACCTTATCTCTCTCAATGAACTGTAATTATACAGCATGCTTGTAATAATAGCACTTGGATGCAAACAAAGTATTATTGATGTATTTAAAAACTCAGACACACAGTCAAAATTTTTGCTGATTTTTTTAGTTTTGATGACCCTTTAAAGCACAGAAGTTGGTGGCAGAAATTATGTCTCATCTTTCCCTAAACCCAAACTAAAACCTGGCCTACACTGGTTTTAATCTTCTAATACAAAAAGACTTCAAAGCATCAAAATCAATCATCAAAACACTCATAATGTTAACAACAGTCACATTCACGTGCCAGATTTATTTTCCATTCCATAAAAACAGTTTGTTGTAAAAACGCCCATCAGGCAATGTTAATAAAAGCTTTTGCAAAATTCCTGGATCTGCACCTGTATCTGGAGTCCCACCAAAAACGAATCACGTCTTCCCTGGCTCATGGCCGAACATTTTTCCAAATTTCCTGGATATCTGTTGATAGTTTTTTCCAGCACTCAATAACAAAACAAACCAAACAACAAAACACAACCCCCTCTGCAGATGTAGAAATTACAGCATCTACAACTCAAAGGTCAGAAATGAATTGAGACTCATGAATTAAACCGGAAATAAAAAACTGTATAGCCGTAAATAACACGATTAAACATTAAACACTTTGATCCAACGCTGTGTGCAGCCATACAGTGAAAGAACGTATTCTCAGTAGCTCTTGTGGACTTCGGTTGTGATTGTAAGTCCAGGCATCTGAGTGGATTTGACTGGGGATCTTTACAGTTATTACTGTGTGTTATTGGCATCGTGAGGAGAGCAGACCTGGGAGGAAGGGTTCAGGGTGGAGGGGGCAGATGGGGGAAGTCTAGCAGCAAACATGATAATTTGCGGGTTAGCCAATTTCAGGAGGCTGGATGGCCCGATACCCTTGGTAAGCATCCGAGAGCAGCAGAGACCAGAGGAGAGCAGGGCAGAGTCGTGCAGGAGGAAGATGAATCAAGTTTAATAACAAAGGGTTCTAATTGCCCCCCGCAACCCGGCACCCCCACCTCGGAGCTGAACTCTAATTACGGTGAGAACACAGTGCACTGTCACCCAATATTAAGTTGTTGAAGAGCGGGACGAGATAATCGATAAACACTTTAGTTGTGGAGGGGGGAGGAGAGGAGGGGAGCAGTGAGAAGAGAGAGAATGAAAAAAGTAAGATGCCCCTTCCATACAGTGGGAACCAGCAGCACCCAAAGCCCTCCTGGCTCATGAGAACACCGTTGGGACGGTCCAAGAATGATTGCAGAGCAATAATCCTGAGTGCACCCCCCTCCGCCTCCCTACCTCAACACCCCCATACAAACACACGTACCCTAAACACTCACTCAACCGCACAAACACAGACGTTCATGTGAGCACAATGTAGAGCCCCACCTTCCCCAAGGGCTGCCTGAGTACCCATGCGTCTGAGAGGAAAGGTGAACACGGTCACCCTAATTACAGGGGCCCCAGCTCTCTCACACACTAACACACACTCACCAGGCATAACTAAAGACAGGCCAATTAGGGCGAGAGGGAGATAAGGGAAGTTTTATTTGTATACTAATTAAGCCCCTGATGAAATTCAAAAGGGAGGTGGTGAAGGGGATTGGGGGAGGGAGCGGACGGGTAATTGTGTGTTTGAGAAAAGGTTGCTTTAGGTGCGGTTATCTGAGAAGCACAGCCTTGAGATAGTTGCCCCCTAATCCCATGCTGAGCCCCGGCACTGCACTGCAAGGTCTCTCATAATTTGATCTGTTACATATGAAATGGCAGGCTCTGACAGCAAGATCATCAGCAGCGTTTATTGTCTATTTGGTCCTCGTTTCAGCTAAACATAAAATAAGTTGTCATGGCAAAGAGACTGTTTCAACTTTTCTATTTATTTTTTTTTGCTTTACTTTTAAGCAAAAAATAATAATGAAAATAAAGACAGTGTGGATGAATTGCCATCTTATTTATTAAACAAATGCAGCACTGAGAATATTTAGCAATTTGCTTCCACACACTGAATGCTAAGTCATATGTGAGGTTCTGCAGTAACTTCTGATCAGTGAAGTATGAATAATCTTTAATTGTTAATTTTTGTATATTTTGATTTGCCACAGCAGGTAAAGCTCAGGTGTAACTTATAACAGTAACACTGGCTCTGTTGTATTCAAGTGTCCTAGTAAACTGTTACAATGAACAACATAGCACAACACCAGGAAATATACCCAGAAACAGTCTCACCTAAATGGAATGCAGCCATTGTTAAGGTTATTATTTACACCTGGGCTTTCTGTCTATGACATAAAACAAAATAAAAGTCCAATCACATAAACTATGTTTTGCCCAGCAGGTAGTCTGATCATTAGTGAACGTCAGTAGTAAAGTGTTTTAATATCAGGAGCCTATTAATTCTTTATGTTGTAGATCAGTGAACTTTTTACCTTGTGACCCTTTGAAACCATCAATCTACTTCATCACATCCTGTGTGTGTGTGTCCATGGACTGTGAGTGTTTCCTTATCACACAGTTTCATTTAAAAAGTTATGTGGGGCCTGTTTAATATTCAGCATTTCAAACCATAAGGGCAAAGATTACACAAAAAGCTGAAAGAAAATCTATGTTGTTGGGGTTTTTTCTTCCCATCTTATCAATAATGTCACCCCTATCCCTAAGATTTATCTTTTGCAAGCACTTGGGGTGGTCCTGACCCACAGGGTTGGAACCACTTGAGATAAATATGAAAGCATGGAAAGAACATGCATTCACATGCTTATGTAAATACTCATTTGCATTAATTCCTTACATATTTGATGTCACAACATTAAATATTAAAAGCCATATGCTACATTTTGTAGCTGTCAAGGCTGGATACATACCCAATTGCCAGTTTATTAGGTACACCTCGCTAAAACTAAAGCAATCTAACACAACAGTCCTGCAATACAGCCTACCTTCATGAGGGTCAAAATGTTCTGTTTTTGATTTCAAATGTTTTGAAAAATATTTTTTGGAGCATGTAGTTTGTGTTACTTTGGTGTTATGCTACATTATTCAGATGTTTTATGTTATTTAGTCTACCCTCACTGTTACAGATAGAGGGACAAATAATAAAGACACCTTTTGCTTCTAATTTTGCTGCTGTGGGATCAATAAAGTATTACCTAACGCTAATCTAACAGGGAAAAACGAAATACAATTCAACTGCACCACAAAAGATAATCATACAGTTAAATATAGATATCTCTAATATTGGCTGATACACCTAAAAAATATCTACTATTATTTTAATGGTGCTTTTCAGTAGAATAATGACAGCTAAAGCAAGCTACACTATGAACAGCAACAAAAGTAAAGCTTGCCACCTGTTAGCAAAACTGTTGCATTACTTTAGAGATAAGAGGCCCTACTGTAGTACATGAACATGTAATCTACATCTTCTCAATTGAGTACAACACAACACCGATAAAAAACAAAGTTAGCTTCGCCTGTGTAACTTAAACTGAAAAGCAACTCGCCTGAGTTACTTTCACGAAAGTAGTGTTAGTAAACACTTTAGCAAGCTAACTACCAACATTAACGTTACTTTGCTAACGTTAGCTTATTTCGCAAACAGACCTGTTTTATCATCACAGCTTAACGTTACTCACCCGGTCAAGCAAATATAGTGTCAACTCCGTGTCAGTAAGTCCAAAGCTGCCCCAACATTTCAAATGTTACACCAAAGTTCAATGCCGTTTTGGCAAAACAAGACAAACAAACAAACAAACAAACACATTTCGTGACTTTAGCTGCAGGTAAAATGTTGTTGTCTGGACGTTAACTTGCCGTTGATCACGAGGGCAATCCTCATTTGTTTTGAATGACGTAAGAGCAAAACTATAAATATTCAAAATAAAAGCTTGTGTGCTTTTATTGTCTGTTTGCATTGACAGTGCTGCACGTTGGACCGGTTATTCAGTAGTTTTGTTAAATGAAAGTATAATATAGAAAGATTATTGCTTCTAGGCATGGATTGGAGACCAAAAGTGTTGAGTATGAAATAATACCATTCCTTTTTTAAAACAAACGGGAATAAATGCCAGTGGTGCATAATGTAGTTAAAGTCACAAAAGTAAAAGTACTCAGTATTGAGAATGGCTCTTTGATGTTATATTATTATAGATTATCAGCTTATTCTGTTTTCACCACTACTGAATAGGCCTACATATAAGAGCAGCTGCACAATGTCAGTAAAATGATGAATACAGACAAAATGTTCAATGTAACCATCAAATGCAAGCACAATTAATTAGTCATTTTTGTCTAATTCAGACAGTTTTTATTTCAAAACATTCTACCAAAGTCTATTATCTTTTCAGAACATATTTTTTTCCAGTGACCTTTTTTTATTACATAATGCCGCTTTATACAAGTGTTTGTCAATCAAAGCAAAAAGGACAAGAGTCATGTTTATATATATATATTGATGACAAAAGAGAAAATTAGATACAGTATTTTTTAAACAAGAATTTCTTTTCATGTTTATAAATATTAGATTTTTGGGGGGGAAAAAAGAATAGTGACAAACTAGTGTAGATATGACACATAGGTAATAATACCAAATAAAAATCATGAAACTCAGTTGCATAAATGAATGAAAGTATCTTCTGAACAGGGAGCACATCCAAGAGTGGAGGTCCATCATTAACGCTTCTACTTTAACCATCTTAAGACGTCGTCATTAACAGTCAATCTTGAAGCAGTTCAGTAAAGATCAACCTGGCGTTCAGCCGCTTCATCAGGAGCAGCGTTTCATCCCTTATTAGAGATTAGCTTCCCAGAGACCCCCTGTGATGTGTTGTCACAGTAAGCCATGTTGGGTTGGGTATCAAAGTGAGTGCCCCACCGAGCTTTAGCAGAGCGCTCTCTTTATTGGCCTCAAAAAGCGGACCACATGTGGCAAGATCTTCAAAAAGTCAAGCAATCTGGATGATTTGACAGTTCACAGCAGGCAGCTATGTTGCTCATTTCTAAGACCAATTCTTCACTGTTTCTCCATCATTTTGCAAAGCCCTCTGCTTCAAATTGAATTTGCCAGCCAGCGCATGAAAATATTAATGATGTAATAATTCAAGCCCAATTCTTAGTGTGTGCTTTTACACTGTGTGATGTTGAGTGATAAAGGGAATGAGATATGACCCTAGTCAGTGAATTTAAGGCACATTCATTCATATAAATGTGGTATCTTTTACACTTATGGTAAACCACAAGTGTAAACTAGAAAGTTTTGAGATATTGTCTCAACACGGATTAAAATTCAAACAGTGAATGTGTTTTAAGACAGACTTTGATGATGACGGAAGTATTTTTTCACTGTCACATCCAACCATCAAGTGGAGTACACTTTTAATTTCAAGACATCATTTAGATTTAATATCACGGCCAGCCAGAAAAATAGTTTCCAACGCTCTGGATTTCTATTGACTCTCAATAGTCCAATTAGTTACAGAACATTTGGATCAACTTTCAAAAGACAGATTGCGCTGAAAAACTGACTAATAAAGATTTAGAAGAGTGATAGCATTTAGCTATGACCATTTGTGCGTTGTGGATTCACTTGCCAGAGAGAGGCATTGGGGGAAGATTTGAATAATTCATCCAAGTTAAACCCATTAAGAATATCCATGTGGACACTTTTTTGATGTTAAAGACAGTGTATGATCTTAGGGTGCTTTCAAACTATATCTGGCTTTACTTACCGTGTCTGTTTTCCCCTGAAGCGACAAAGATCAACTGGCTCTTGTGTTAATTCTGCAGAAGTGTACTGTACAGAGGTCTTGGCTTCAGAGTTGGCAGGCTAGCACCCCTGTCAGCATTTCAGCAGCTCTGCACAGAGCCTGAATAAGGTCTCTCAAAAAAAACAGAGAATGACAAATTACTCAGTACATCTTTCACAAAGTGTATCAAATGAAAAGAATTAGGCGTAAAGGCGCTCTTACTGTCAAATGACTTTGAGTCATCAGCTCAAAACATCCCACTTTTACCTCAAAAGTTCATCAGCTTGATGAGAGTATCACTTGATGAAAAAAAAGAAAACCACGTGAGAATTGCCACTTCCTACTTTCTTATTAATTCATATGAAATTAATGTTGTTTACTGATTTTCCTGCAAACACATCAGTCCAATCTTCATCCATCTGATAGGTTTCCCCACTTGAATTTCACACAAATATTTGGAGGTGATGCAACCCCCAGCAACAGCCAGCACAGGGTCAAAACAGGGTTGTGATATCTCAAACATAAACATAAATCATCAAAAAAAAATCTCCCAGAGTGATCCACTGTGAGTACCAGACAAAAGAGCATGTGAGCATTTGAATGAAAGGTAATTCAACACAGTGCTTGTCATGGATCGCAACGAAAAACATTGAGCTGACGCCTGCTACAGCACAAGAGCTGTCAGAGGCTTTTTTGTTTTTGCCCAATGGTCACTCCACTCTTCCAGGCAGAGGTAAGCCCCCCACAGTGAGGCTGAGAATCAGAGAGTAGGAGGTTTGGCGTGTGAGTCAGAGTCTCACCTTTGGGCCCTGACTGTTTCTCCCAATCTCAACATGGTGCTTTACTCTCAGGTAGCACCTCTGCAGGCCTAAGGTGCATCTAAAGTGTATGTTTTGGATGTCCGTCTCCCAGTGTCAGCCTCAAAAAGCATATGAGCTACAAATTAGTGCTTGTCAAGCATGCAACACAGTGATGGAATCAGTCCTTGTTCACATATTTCTGGCGGTGCGATGAATCCAACAGGGATTAAAACACGACAGAGCCGAGGCTTGTGACCTCGGAGTGATTCTTTCAGCGGTTATTAGCCAGGGGCCCACTGAGGAGAGCTCTGGAGAGCTTCCCACACAAGAGCCAGCGACAGGCTCTGCACAGAAAAACTGCCAGGGAAGCACAATAAAGATAATTAGCAATGAGACCACTAGCCGCCCGTAGACCCACCAGCAGCCCTGTATCCCCTTGATATCTCACCCCCTTCATCCTCAAACTGTGCTTAACTCATCCCCTCCATCTCCTTTCCTCTATTTAACCATGTTCAGGATCTGTCAGTCTAATAAGCATCTCATGCATGGAGAGTGGTTTTGTCTCCAGCTAGTGGTGAAGTTTACAGGCTACTGTTAAAAGGAATCGTTGGGAAAATTGTTTATTTGCCCTCTTGCAGAGAGTTAGATGAGAGGATGGCACCTCTTTTCTGGTCTTGCAATAAAGAAATAGTCTATATGAAAAATACACATGGTAAAGCCTATTTTTGTCCACTCCTTACTGCATGTTAGAATAGACTCTACGGTTCGCTCCGGCTTTGCTCTCACATGCAATAATCAGAAAGTAAAGCCAAATTACATAAATATTGCCATGAGTCCTTGATTTTCAACATCACTAAAGAAACAGTAGGCTACAAATATACGACAGACATTTCAACATCTATTTGAAGATGTATATCGTGTCGCTCAGCAATACGATGTTGTCCTTACGTCTAAGCTTCTCCCTGTGTCTCTGTAACGTGAATTTCCCATCCAGATCAATCAAATCTCTTATCTTAAATATGAATCTGGAGCTAGCAGCTGGTTAGCTTAGCATAAAATCAGGAAAACTGCAAGTTGTTGTTGTTTTCACCCATCTAGTTTTGTACCGATTAAAACAAACAAGCTAAAATCTGGTAATCGGTAAGTTTAATGAGTGCTAGTTGGTGGATTTTGTTACATTTGGACTATGCTAGCTGTTTCCTGGCTTCATGCTAAGCTAGGCTATCATGCAGCTGGTTATAAGTTCCTATTTGCCGGGCAAACACAAGAGTGGTATCCAGTGGGTGTTTTGTTCATTTTTAACTGGTGGGATGGACCCAGTTCATTTTGTTCTCTTGCGACTAAAGAACCGCACCTTTTCAGACTCTTTTGGTCAATATATGCTAGATAGAGCCAAGATGAAACTGACACAAGGGCAGAACTCAAAGAAAAAGTCGCAATTACAAATATGTCTGGTATTTCAGCACCACGGACAGCACCATGGATTTATTAATACATCGCACAGCTAGATTACTGAACGTTCAGAGCCGAGGTCGGAGCAGAGATTGTAACTTGTACAAACCTCAGTCAGATAAATGATCAATGAGTCAGGCAGACTAGTTTAACATTAACATTAAACTAAACAACCCCTCTGCCCTTAACATGCTGCCACTAGGGGGATGGACAGGTGGGATGGCAGGGTAACAAGGGGGATGCATTTTGCTTACAAGGGGGATGGCATCCCCCCCTCAAATCATCTACTGGCAGTGTCAGTCTTCTCATGTAGATCTTGGCAAGAAAGGAAATTAGTGAATTGACAAAAAAACTTTTGCTTTTAGTTTAAACTACAACAGTGTAACAGCACACATTGAACATTACACTTCAATTCCAGGCCTTAACACTGAACCCTCAGTCTCAGCTTTGTAAGAAACAGAGAAAAATCAGTAAAAGAAAAAATAAGAAGCAAGGTCGTCTGGTGTTTAGCAACCCATTACTGGACCCACGACACTCCACCATTATCCCAGCCCTTCAGCCATGTTACTTCTGTCTGAAAACAAGGTAGTGTAATTTAGAATGCATTTCAGGGCAATTAAAATTTCTCAGGCACAATTACTTATTCCCCCAGTGGGGCCGCCTCAATCAGTCTATGTGTGTAATGGGTTTACGGCCTTGACGCGGCAAACATGTCCTGCCTATCTGCCTCGTGCTCTTCTCAAGGCTGTGGTTATTAATTGTGGCTAAAGTTGATAAATAAAATCACCAGTGCTCTTAATGCTAATTAGTGTTTGAGATAATATTTATGATTTCATAAGCACATATTTCTCCAAAGGCTCAGGCATTGTGCCCCCTATCCATCGGTCATAGGCTGTCTTGGATGTAATCTATCTTTGGGGAAAGGAGAGGCCGAAAGAGGGGCCAGAGGAAACACAGGCAGTAAATACTAATAGTACTTAGTGGGTACTTGGGGAGCAGGAGTATTTCAGGCTATTTATTGAGCTGGGCTACTAAAGCAAACATACAGGTTTTTATAGGCAGAAATATATCATAAATAAGATTGTCCTTAGAAAGGAGGAAACATGCAGCTCGGTATTAATTAATTGAAGCAGCATGAAGTCAATATTTTTATATAAACGATACATCACATGATTGCTTGTATGTGAAGGGGGTCGTTCATAGTGACAGTCTAAAGAGAGTTATCGCCTGACTCTGCAGTTTCCCAGAGGAGCATCTTTGTTTTCAGTGGAAAAAGCTCTGCAAACCTACTGGATGGTACCTGTCCAGTACCAGACTGCACACAGACAGTGTTAGCTGGGAGAGATAGAGCAGCATTTAGCAGCTAAAGAGCCAGATATTTCCCTCAGCAGTGAGTAGAGACCAAAAACAGATCTTAAAGGAGAGTGAATATTGGACTTACTTTCCTCAGGTGGCAAGAAGCACAACTCCATACAGAACCAAAGGGAAACCAAAACTTCCTGCTCTGTTCCTCAAAAAATGTAATTTAAAGCTGGAGTGGGCGACTTTTACATTTAAATGTAACGTCTGTTAAAACAGGCCTTGCCAAACATGTTCACACAATGCTGATTAAGCATATCACCACCAGGAAAAGCTCTCTGGCTTTCTGGAGTTGTGGCATTTGTGCCGACTTTCCCATGCTCAACATCATAAGAGGCGAGAGAAAAGTACCACACTGCAGGTTTAAAATTCCACTTACATTTGTAATAATGCTTTGATCATTTCTTTCTCAACTGCATGTTGTGTTTTGCCTCCCATCATTTATTTTTGGTTATTCAATTTATTTAATATGTCTGTTAATACTGTAGCTGCCTTTAAAAAATGTGGTTTTCCATAACCCAAAAACCATCAAGGGTCAAATGTCACTGCTCAACAAAGGAAACAGGTCCATGAGCAAGTCTGTAGACATCTGTAATAACAGCAAGACAGCAAACAAAAAAAGTTTCAAAGTCAGATTATGGATACAAAGTATATCGGAATGATTGAAAAAACTAGTTCCCAAATGGGAAGATGTGTGTGAATGCCCTCTCAAGTCAGAGCAACAACTTGAAAAGTCAGCCAGAATTTTGGTATACAACATCCTGAATTGATGTTGTGTTACACAGAAACATGGCAGACAACAGAAAATATTATTGATGGAAAGAAACCTTTTATAAATTCACATATTGCACATCAATTTTTGGCTCATTGTTTGTAAAATCTTGATAGTTATCTTAATGAACGAACTCCTGATATTCACAGAGCATTAGTGAATGGAAACAAGCAATTATTTGCATTTTCTTTAGGATATTTTTTTGAGAAATTCTTTTAAAATGTGCAATACATTTGGATGGAAACCACCTAGTTTTGTATTCACAGCCTGTTTCTGCTGCCCCCAAGTGTCCAAAAACAAATTTAATCCGTCATTGTTGCTTTAAAGATTAATTATATATGAATTAAACTGTGACTTTTAAGTGTACAGTAAGTGTGACCATAACTTTCTTCTACTTTAAAAAATGTACGGCTTTGACTTAAAGTTATTTTTATCTGTTTTGTTTCCATTTACAGAGCAGCTTTGTATGGCTTGATCCATAGTGGCTTTGCAGTACTTTGTAGCCTGCAGTGTGCTGCTGAGATGATCTTGACAGGAACCGCTTCCTCTCACTTGCCCAGCGCACAGGCATTGAGAAGCACTTCAGCTACTTTTTAACATCACAACATGCTGGTGCCAGTGGCTCACTGGTCTGACTATTGATCCAAGTCACCACATCAAGGTGAGCATCAGTGCTGCAGAGTCCATTGTGGGACCTCATCCTGAAAGAGCAGAGCTGTCCACAGCTCTAGGCGATGCCCGAAAGAGTGACAAGTGCTGAAACCACTTCAAGGGGGCTAACAGTGCCCTCAGCCCTTTCTAGTCCCGGCTTCAAAGCCGAGAGCAGCCTCTGGCAGTTCACCCCCTCCTCTCTCTCCCTCTCTATGGTCCTCTGGGGTAGCTGGTCCTCTTCTCCTCTCCCAGGGCCGTCAATGTCAAAGCATGAGTGAGTCCAGTCAAAGCTAGTCGCCCCCCCTTCAACACACACTTGTTTTATTTTTTTTCCTCACTCCCTTTAAGTTTTCTCTTTCCCTCTGATGCGCAGGTCCCATCCCCTCTGCATGACTGGCCCTCACTGACAAGTGGAAATCACAGAGATCCTACTGGCAAAAGATGGAGAGTGAAGAAGACTTCAGAAACGTGTACCCTACAGCTATCAGTGTCCTGAACTCCAGAATGAAGACACCAAGCACATCTTCTCTGCTCTATACTATAAAAACTAGTGAGAACGTGTTCACAAAAAATTTAAAGGGGGGGGGGGGGGGGGGGGGGGGGGGGGGGGGGGGGGGTTAGCAAAAAGGGTTTGCTGCATGGTGATTTTTTTTTTTTTTTTTAACTTTCTAAGATAAATAAGTGATAGAAAAGAGGGAAGAGAGGGAGCTTTACTTTGCCAAAAGGGACCTTGGGTTTTGCCCTGTGGGCATGGCAGCTTTCATTTTCCTCTTTCCTACGTTCATATTCCCAGCCGGTTTCCGGAGTTATGATTGAGTTTCACATATTGGAGTTATATCTGGCAGCCAGACTTGTTTATCTGCTGGGGCTGATAACTGTACTGGCCTGAGTATGAAGCAGAAATGCAAGGGGAGGGAGGAAGAGAGTGGGAGGGAGATACAGACAGACAGACCACTCATATATTCTCATCTCCTCCAGTCTTTTCTCATTGATTTAGCATGTCTTCATCAACAGTCTGACCCAGGTACGGCTTTTTTTCTTTATCTCACACTCCAGCTTAGACCTCTGGTATGGACTTGACGGGAAGCGTGTGTCAGTCAAAGCAGCTGAAAGTGGACTAAACAAGGCCAAGGACGTAGTTTATGGGGACATGTGGACACCAGATTAAAGCGATTTTTTTCATCAAAAGGCTGCGTTTCAGATGTCTATTGTTTCTAAGACGGATATGTTAGACTTATTAAAAACCACAAGAGATTGACAGTCCTTTAAAAAGAAACATTTCAATAGTCACATATTCAGTGCAAACAGACATTACTTAAGTTGATCTGGATGAAATCAAAAGTGAGACCAGATTTTTACCGCAAGGGCATTTACTGGAACACAGAAGTAGAGTGTGACAGAGGGCAACGCACAATTTGGCTCGTTATAATCTCACTAAAACTTCAGTGTCACAACATCTTCAAGACAGAGTCTGTCAAGGACTGACTGTTGATTCCAGTTGAAAGGAAAGCGAGACAAAGAGACTTGGGGAAGGTTGAGAGAGGGGGAGAAAGAAAAAAAGAGGACTGAGGGAAAGCGAAAAGAGAGAGAGAGCAAGCAGTGCTTGCTGGACCCTGACTGCGTGCGAGGCCTCAATTATTCATGCGGCAGTGCACATGTCAAGAGCCCACAGACAAGCACAACAGCAAGGCCGAGCGCAAATCAAACAGCGCATCCGTGGGCAATGCCCACAATGCACCTGGAGGAACACACCTCGGCGCATTTCTCTGTTGTTCTCGGATAAACAGAGAACAAGGCTACCTGAGCACTGCCTGATTCTCCTCAAGAGCCAAGAGCTGCTGGAATACTCTTTGTTTGTTTGGGGTTTTTTCTCCCCCACTTTATTTACTCGCTTCTTTTTTTGGCAGAGCTGCTGGTGCCAGTGGGTTCCATCTTTTCATGGCTCATTAGCCCACTGTTTCGTTCACTTTATTTCTCTCAACTAGCTATCATGCCCTTAGTGTTGTTTAAGTCCACTGCCTCTCTTTGCTGGTCCCCAACATGTCTACATTAACTACGGCTGAGGTTTGTCTCCTCAATTGCTGGAGGTTAACGGATGGCTCCAGACTTTCATTCTCATCTTGTCTTAGTTTATCGACCCCTGCCTCGCTGTCTATTCTATTTTTTCTCTCCTTATACTCCCAAGCCTGCTCCCAACACTCGTGCAGACTTTTTTCAATGTTATTATTGTATTGTTCAAGGTTTAAAAAACATGCAGGGCCAAGAAATTGCAGGTAATAATTCCAAAAATACTCCAAATCTCACTGGCTTGTCGTCGTTGCTGTGCAGGTGTTAATGATAGGTGTATGAAAATAGCCTGATCACCCAATTTAATTATCATATTGTCAGTGTGTCTCATTTTTGCTGTTATGTTTTGAGGGGAGATTTATTTTGTCATACACAGAAGCTGCAGCAGCTGTTTCTAGGTAAAGTTAATTGAACATCTGTCATGTCAATCAAAAAAATAAAATACAGTTATGTTGATTTGAAAGCTGGTATTTCTGTAAGTTGACTTAAAATAACTGCATCGACCTTAGCCAAGCTTTTTTTTGTTATTTTTATTGCTTATCAACAGGAAAATGTTCCTCTTATTTTTCCTAAATGGAAACTATCTGAATTACTGAAAAAAAGTTATTTTGACAGTTGTAGACAGCTTCAGTGTTGTTTTGAATATGAATTGATAATCCCACCTTTCCCAATTTTAATTTTGTGGCATATTTTTCTATTATTATATTGTATTTTACTGTCTGTTTGTCTGTTAGTGTTATTGCTGCCTAACTTGCCCAGGACACCACAATCAATCAATCAAAATGTATTTTTATAGCTCCTTTTAAACAAATCAAATGCACTTTAAAATACTTAACATGTGACTGGCAACACTTTAAAAAACATTAGAAACATTTAAATAAATGTAAAAGTTAATAAATATTTATGATCAACACTTAGCTATTGATGAAACAAAGAAAAGGTTAAATAATAATAATAATAATAATAATAATGATGATCGACTAAGCATAAAATAACAAAAATACAATATACCACTACATAAAACATTACATAAAAGCCAGACTTTTTTTTCTTCTCTTTAATATTTTTATTAGGAGGTAAGGCTCATTAGAACAGGAACCAATGTTATAATTACATGGAGTATCACATCACATCCGCATCACAATTGAAAATGTAAACATATCGATACAATAGAAATACTGTGCATCATGATGAATGATGATGATGTTTTCTTATTTTATATTTATGGCCCAACGGGAACATGATCGGGTGACAAACAAACAATGTGTAAATAAAAAAAATAATAATAATAATAATAATAATAATTTTTTAAAAATAATAAAGTAAAAATAAATAAAAATAGTAATAATAATAAATAAATAAGTAACTGAGGATTCTTGTATGTAATAAGTGAATAAGTGTTATAGCTACAGGGTGTAGACAAAAATACAAGGGAAGCCAAAAGACAGGAGAAGAGAGAGATAATAAACAAATAAATAAATAATAATAATAATGATAAAGATAAGAAGGAAAAGAAAAGGAGGAGGTTGGGGTCCATCAATTAGAAGGTATAGAGTGAAGAGAGTGAAAGAATTTTAAAAAGGAAAGCCACTTGTTATAGAATTTATCAGACTCATTGAAAGTTTCAATGAATATCTGATCTTCTCCAGCTTTAGAAAAGACATGGTATCATTGAGCCACTGAGTGCTAGAGGGAGCTTTAGTAGACTTCCAGTGAAGAAGAAGATGGCGTCTTGTCAGTAAGGAAGTAAAAGCTAAAATATCTAATTTGTTAGAGGTAAACCGGATGTGGTCTTCTGGGAGCCCGAATATGGCGACATGGGAGGAGACTTTTATGGTCACTGAAAGTATTATTGACATGGTATCAAAATAATTCTGCCAGAAGTGAGAAAGTAACGAACAAGAGTAAAACATATGAGTTAAATTGCAAGGTGAAGTATGGCATTTGTCACAATGGTCGGTAATGCTGGGATAGATTTGTGACAGTCGAGTTTTGGAATAATGGATTCTAAATAATACTTTAAACTGTATGAGTGTGAGACGAGCGCAGGCTGAGCTAGTGTAAATCTTCTTAAGAGCAGTGTCCCACCAGTCATCTCCCAGATGTAGACCCAGTTCTTGTTCCCAAACAGCCTTGACTTTGGTAACTGGTGAGCAATCAAAAGACAGGAGTTCATTATAAACTTTAGAGATGAGTGACTTCTGAAGTGGGTCGTGGCTTAGAAGCTCCTCCCACTGTAGACTTGGTGGTAATGAGGGAAAAACTGGAAACAAACCGTTAGCGCAGTGTCTAATTTGAAAGTAGCGAAAAAGATGAGAGGGTAGGAGATGAAACTCTCCTGAGAGATCTGTAAAGCTACGAAAAATACCATCCTTGTAAAGGTCTTTAAAACATTTCAGGCCCTTATTATGCCATGCAAAAAAGGTTGAATCTGTAAATGCAGGTCGAGGTAAAATAAAAATAAAAATCTGAGATGTGGGCTGTACTTGAGAGGTCTGGAATAAACAAACTAATCTTAAAATGTTGTACAGTAAAAAAAAAAAAAAAAGAACATAAATATTTTGACAGCTCATTCAATATTTTAGATACTTGAGAGTGAAGTATTGTAATTAAATGTGCTTTTAAACCAGATAATCTCTTCACATAACCTGTGATGGGGTCTCAATAACCTCAAAGCCCTGATCCACTGCATCTTTCACCCTGGGCAGTGGTGGTTCTACACAGGGGCCTACAAGGGCCACTGCCCCCGTGAAGAAGCCCTTGGCCCCTGCTGTGGCCCCTGTGTCAAATTAAAACTTAAAATGATCAATTTATAACGATGAATGACGGAACAATTCTTACCTATTTTTTGTTCAAACAATATCTCATTGTACACAAAAGGAACCCAGAATGTGTACATTGTATAATAGTTGAATTGTGCAATAAAAGCTTGTGTAAATAAAATAAAAAAAGATCATTCTCACTGGACTGCACTTTCAAAATAAAACAAAGTAACTGTGCACAAAAACGAGAAATGTCATTGTCGTGCAAATATAGTAAAAAAATAATTGTTATTGTTGGTAAGTCTCATTGTTTCAATCAATGTATTTGTATCTTCCAATATACTTAAATTAGATTTTTAAATAACCTAAAATAAAGGGTTTGAATGCTTAAATATCATCTTTGGCGTTTTTTAATGTGCCCCTCTGATTAAACACTGGCCCCTGCTTGGCCCCCACAGTAACACTGGTCTAGAACCGCCTCTGACCCTGGGGCTGGCCTTTCTGTGCCCTCTTTGATTGGCTCCCTGCTGTCGCTGACGGGGAGCACTCGTGGGTCAGACCTGCCCCCGGCACACGGGAGTCTGGGACGGTTGCCCACATCCTGGGAAGAACTGTGAAGCCACACAGCCAGCACATTTTTAACTGCCACATGTGTCTGTGCAGAGTGGGGCTTTGAGTAAGTCTGGCAAAAAGTCATATATATCATATCCATTTGTTGCCAACGGACATTTATTATTATATGTGTGCGTGCGTGTGTGGTTGTGGGAGTGGGTGCGCATGTGTGAGTAAGTAAGTGTATATGTGGTGAATATGGCATAGCTTGTCTACCTGCACTCTTCAATACATTTTTTTGTTTTTTGTTTTTTAATTGTTTGTTTGTTTTTCTGTGTTCTGTTTTGTTTTTTAACTGTTATTATGTATATACATTGTGAAGCACATTGAGTCTGCCCTGTGCATGAAATGCGCTCTATAAATAAAGTTGAATTGAATTGAATTGAATTTATAATAATAATAATCATCATCATCATCATCATCATCATTATCATCCTTAATAATAAAACAATGGACATTTCTGTGCAAATATGTTATTTGGCTGTTCTGCCAAAAAGTCTACTTTATCATGCCTATACTAATTTTGTTTGTTTGATTGATTGTTTGTTTGTTTGTTTTTACACTGTCTGAGAAGTGTTCATTCATATCATATGTTTTAAACTGAGTCCATAGTTAGTGGTGGTGGTGTACTGGACTACATTACATTGAGAGGTATTTCTAATATTCTGGCTCCCTCATGTACAGGTGCATCTCAATAAATTAGAATATCATAGAAAAGTTTATTAATGTCAGTAATTCAATTACAAAAGTGGAAATAATAATAATATGTAAATAAGGATAAAATATAAAAAATATAATATAATATATATATATTAGTAAATAGTCCACTGCAACACCACCTTTATCTTCATCCACCTTCATCTACCTCAGTAATAAACATGATTGAATTTACACATTTTCATCTAATGTTGCCAAAAAAAGGACATTATGAATTTTTTTATGATAGATCTTCATAACGAAGACTGATTTGCAAAAAAACATACAAGCCATTCTTAAAATTGTAACTAACGCTTGTTGGATTACAGCACACAATAAAAACACAATTCTATGTTTTTTTTTTTTATCTAAATAATATTATTTATTATAAATTTTGTATATATATTTCTGTTTGACTGATAGTCCGTTGCTTTCTCACACTAAAAAAAGGATAATGTCGGAAAAATAAATAAAAAACCGAGGTATCCATTTTTGCAAATGAATCTCACCTAATAAAGTGAGTCATGATTGTTTATTTTTTATTTTTTTATTTTGCAGTATATCCTCAGTTTCTAGACTTTTACAGTTGTAAATGCAGGGCCTTGCACTTCCTTCACTGTATTTGTGTTGTGCACTTGTGAGACAAAGGGAGACAACTCCTCTGGTGTCAGCTCGTTCTCAGGACACTATTGACTGGAGATTTCTACAATACTTAAAAATACATCCCGATCCCTCTGCCTTTTTTTATCCTGAACTTATTTTTCACCAACCTGACAGACATGAAATGTGCATGACACAGGTTTAAGGAGCGCAGTGGCTCTGGGAGGGGGAAAAAATCACTTTCTTGAGACATCATTTTACCGGTCAGTGAATCCCATTTCTTCCTTCGTGGGAGATTCTAACCTGCAGTAATGCAATAATCTAACACGTTTCCTCTGGACCTGAGCTGCTCAACATCAATTTAGAAGTATTTTCAGGAGACGGGCTCTTTGGGACATTTTGATTTTACTGTGAATGTTCCTTCCTCTTCCCTTCCTTGCTGCCTGGCTAATGTAACATCAGTATATTTTTGTGGCTGATATGGCTTTTTGTTTGGTAAAAAAAAAAGGGGGAAAAAAGGGTCAGGTTGAAGTTGCACAAAAATGACACTTGGAAAGAGGATTGTGAGGATGCAAACACTTGTGCAAACTTATCAGATTCATGAATCAAGATTTCCTTTATTGTCACTGTATTAAAAAATATACAATGAAATTTACGTGTGCTCTCATATATGAGCTGCTTAAATAAGACATTCAGACATTATGCAGATGTAATAAATCGTCCAAAAAGATAATAGATAGTTTAAAGCTAAAAGATAAAGTGGCCACGAATGCAAGTGATGTGTTATTGTCCATTTAGAGTATGTATTGCTGAAAAACTGTTCTTTAGCCTGTTTGTTCGTGATCTGTGTGACCTGTGGTGTTTTCCTGAAGGCAGGCGGGAAAACAGGGATTCTTCCTTTTATATTACATATTCCACAGAAAGACAAGCTTCACAGGAAATTTTCAAGTGTGGCTTCAGTGTGTTTGCAATAACCACACAGAGGAACTCATGTTTCCGGTGTGGATTATTGTGTTTGTTTCATGATACAGAAAACATCTGGGACCCATGACAGAGCTGTTATTAGCTGAAGGCCTTACTACTGTAGCAATAAAGTGTTTGAGAGTCATTATTGTCCATTGTTCACGAGTACAAGCTCCTGCCTGTGACTGTGGTCTCTGTGTACACAAACACATATAAAACTGTTCAATTAAAGCCCAAGAATATAACTCACACCTGCACTGTGTTTTCACAGGGAAGTAAGAAGAATTCATGGGGAATAAATAAATAAATACGAGCACTAATACTTTTCTGGAGTGTGTACCATACTGCATCCTTACTCAGGGATTTATCAGCAGTCAAACCGAGATAGGAAAAAATAATTAGTGTGAGTTGGAAATCACATTGTATTTTATGTTTTTACATCTGTTGTGAGCACAGTTAGGATATTTTTTTTGTGTGTATTTATTTTTATTGTTTTCATAACAGAAAAATATATACAAATTGTATATACAAATTAGAGATAATTGGTGGAGCTACACAGAACAATACATGTTTTGTTTTTTTGACAGAGTTTTTGACATGAGACAAACAAAACAAGGGTATAACATAAATGGCACAGCAACAGAATAGCACTAATTCCGTTTTTAGACATTAAATCAAGAAAAGGTTGCCATATTTTAAAAAAGATATCCTCTTCAGTAGATATGATGTACCTGATTTTCTCCAAGTGTAATGCATTTCCCAGCTCTCTCAACCACATTTCAAATGTATCAGCCCTTTCAGATTTCCAAGACTGTAGAATCAACTTTCTGGCTAACAATGTTGAAAGGGAGATAGCCTTAGCTTCATAATTACTTTTTACACTATCTGGATTAGCCACTCCAAACAACACGGTGAACGGTTCTGGGCTACATGGATGATTAAGGGCCTTAGTGAAGAACTCAAACAAGGATGACCAGAATGGTTGAAGCTTATGACATGACAAAAATAAGTGGTCTATGTACTACAGTTAGGATATTTACTGGGTAATAAAGGCTGACAAGTAACATGTTGGAAATTTGTTTTTGTTTTTTCCTCATATGTTGATTTTGTCACTCTTTATACTATGTTGCTTGAATTCCACTGTTGCTCTCAGCCCATCATAATTACCAGTAGGGCTCTCCTAGCCTCTAGTGGTCATAAAGAAAAAAAAGTCCTATCAATAAACATAAATATGGGTCATAATAACCTGCTTCTACAGACGACTTATTGGGTCATCTTTGGGGGGAGGACAGTCACGTATGGGCATGTGAATGTGAAGAAATGTGAACTTATTCTTTAATATTACAAATAACACTGTAAATAAGAGACTGGTCTGAGTAAGTAATTTGATGTGATTGTACAGAAGTATTTTACAGCATTATATCTTGTTTGTGTAAAAATTATAAGTTGTTTTGGAGGAGGTTATGGGTCCGATTTTTTTTTTCCATATACCGACTTCCTAGTGTCTTGTCAACACCGTGAGGTTGCCAGGGAGTCACTGTATCTGGCAAAGAAATAGTCACACAGTAGCAACAGATAGAATGTATGTATCAGTAAGAATCTGGCGATATATTATGTGTCAAGATACAGGGGTTGCATTTCGATATATTTGCGATATTGCAATACTGTAAGCAAGCTGAGAGAAAAAATGGGACCTGTATTTGCATTTATCACAGTCACAGTCAAATCTGTCAGCTATGAATCTGTGCATTTAAACCACTCATTAAAAGTCGATACAGTGTCTTTGAGAATTGATACAGTATCACAAATTATAATAATGTAAAACTCAAGCACATGAATAATTTCCTACATGGCTGGGAACGGATCAACACACACAAGAGTGGTGAACTTGCAAAAGAAACGGATAAGGATATAAGAAAAAGGGATTCAAATCAAAAGAAAATCTTCATCTTTGTGTGATTTATATTCGAAAGCGACTGTGACTTTTCCTTATCGCTTAGTGAAAATAAAAGTCTATGTACCCATTATAAAATCTAGAATGAAAAATTGAGGATAGAAAAATGGCGAGTCTGCAGTGAAATTATTAAAATGTGTGAAGCAGTAATTAGTACAGCCTCTGTGAACTGCCAGACTAGAGATAATCACACCCTCACTGAGGTGGCAGTGGCCAGATATAGATGAACACACACACACATACATACACACACAGCTTGTTCCCACATCTCTGCAAGCAAGCAAACACACTCTACCAAGTAAACACAGTTGGCCACGTCAGTCTGCTGTGTGGACAGCGAAAGCCAGCGCAGCGGCGTGCTGCCCTGCGATGGCACCAGTGACTGCTTTATCAGCATCCCATCATTTATGTTGTGTTAATTAGGTCCCTGTGGCTGTGGCTGGCTGGTAGCAGTGGCTGGTCCCATGAAGGGAGGAAAGGATGGAGGCGAGAAAGAAAAGAGAGGTGTAGTCCTCACAGGCGAAGTCACATTAACATGCCCTCAGCAATGGCACCAAACTGAGATACAGGCATGTCATAATTAACGCCGGTGAATTATTAATGCGGCTGTACTCGATATGTTTGAGTGTGCAAGCTCTTGTGATTTCCGCATGTTTCCCCGCAGCCTCCTGTGATTTAGAGAGTGAAAAGTCCTCTCCGAGCTGCGTCCTTCGCATTCTCTCATCAATGAGGACGAATGTCATCATCTGGAACCTCGGAGTAAAAAGCTCAGCTGCTGTAAGGCCCCAAGCTCTGCCTTTCCTATCTGCTCATTAGCTGAGGACGAGGTCAGCAGGTCAGGCAGGGGAGAGCTGCAGCAGGCCGGCGCCACGGTGCACAGGGGCCGACACACGGGCGGTCCTGCAGGCCCCGCTGCTGCGTTATTAGCTCGCAGTCATGCTGCAGAGGGCCGGTGCAGGTCGCACACTATGGTCCTCTGCAGCTCCTATGAGGATCCGAGACGCACACAAGCACACAAACACATGCACTTAGCTGCGAACAGTAGAATACAAAATAGAGTAGTGTAGAGAGGACGTCCCAGAAAGGGGAGAAAACTTGCACACATATACACATAAAATGGAAAGGCTGAGTGGTATTAACATCCATATTGACAGAGTGGAATCCCATAAGCACCCCGCTTCACTCCGTATGTCAAATATTCCTCTAGGTGCGGATCATTCAGTTTTATTACCTTGCTTTAAAATTCAATTGCTCAAGAGATTTAGGTGCTTTCAAGAAACACACACACACACACACACACACACACACACACACACATATGTGCACATTCTCTGGGGGCATTATTACTGACAGAGCGAAATACAGATTAAAGGACCAATTCTTAATTTTTGTGGGAATATAAATTTGAGTTAAATCCACTCATATATTTTAGGAGTTTGACCAAGAAATGAAAAAGTACTTGCCTACGTACATTGAGTATTTCCGATACATGCTAAACTCCCACTCTGCTGCATTTTAAAGGGACAGTTCACCCCAAAAACTAAAAATACATGTTTTCTCTTGCCTGTAGTGCTAATCATCAGTGTTGGAGATATTGGCCGTATAGATATCTGCCTTCTCCGCTAAAATTGTTTAAATTTTGCACTATCAGGAGCATGAGCCTCTCGTCCATGAGGAGAGACACAGTGAAAGTTCCAACATGAAACTTCCCACAAAAAGGTATGTGAATTACCTTGAGTTACCGGTATATGATTTCTGAAAAGCGATATTGCTTTTGAGTTTTGCCAAGTGTATTTAAAAAAAAAATTTTTTTAGCTTCGATCAACATAAGCCAAATGCCATTTAGTTCCAGTATATTTGAGAGAAGGCAGACATCTCTACAGCCAATACTGTAACTCCAACAGTTTTACACCAAAACAATCTAGATTGATAATAGCACTATAGGTAAGAGGGAAAAAAATTTTAGGGGTAAACTGTCAAAATACAATTTGACTAGATTATAAAATATGCTGCTTAATTGAATTAAGAAAATAAAATTAAACCACACATTTACAGATACATGCATTAGTAATACTCATGTAATACAATATAACACGGATTGGCATCATTTTGTGGTTTCACTTTTGATAAAGTCAATTTAGTTGATAATTATTAGCCAGTATTTTTACATTCAGGTATGATCCACCATTGAAGTGTGCAAACAGTGATTTAAACAAACTTTTAACAACACCAGAAAACAAAACTGGAGATTTAGTTTTTGAGCTACACCTTGTTCACCACATGGCCCATTTAGTATCTGTTTTGAGCACTTTAAGGGCTCTTAATTGTGTTGGCTTCTTGATTTTATAAAAAAAATAAAATAGCAGTTGAACAATCTCACCATAATGAATACTTGAATTAATATTTTTACATTTTGAATTGTGCCTTTAATGCCAAGTTGAATAGGAACGTGTGCATTTTCTTTTATATAGTTGTATTAACTATGCAGGCAATAGATCTAAATTGCTCATCAGTGGAGAAAAACTGTTATATTTTATGTTAAAACCTTGAGAAAAAAAAACCCCTGTACAATCTAAACAGAGCCAATGGCGACGACGGTTGGAATCTCACGTTCCACTAACTTACGTAATTTAATTTGATCTTGCATCGCAGCACTTGTGATACATTTCAGAAAATAAAACAGCAGTCAACAACATAATTTATGCATTTGAAGCAATGAGGGAATAAATATGCCTTTTGAACACATATTACAGAGGCATGGCCTGACAAGTAGCAGATTTTTCCTTTTACATATAGAACGTAATACCCCCCCCCCCCCTCCTCAAGACATTTAAATTGCTAATCACCACATAGCTTTAATACCATACAGACAATAAATTATTTAGACAAATGTCCAGTCGGCATAATTCATTAACTCTCGCTCAAATCCCTCTTTATTTTCAATCTGTCCAACCTTGAATCACTTTAATCCAGCGATGTTAAATGAGATAAAATCATAATTATGGCAGCAGTGCCTGTTATTTAAACCAGATCAAGGACAAGAAGGACTGCAGGGATGGAGGGATGTAGCATGGATAGCCATGTAGCAGGAGGAGGAGTAGGAGAGGGCTGTAAATGGGCCAAATCCTCCCCGACCCTTGGTACTTAAACCCATACACCATGGATGTCTTTATGAACTACCTTTGAATGTGACCCTTTTTAAACAAATACAGAGCATCACACTGTCAGGCTAAGATGTTTTTTGTGCTTAACTGTAACAACCAACATTCATACAGCTTGTGTGATAGCACCGCTGGAGCTGAACGCAACCCGGCGCAACACTGTTTACCATTTGTGCATTGGTATTTGGCACTGTCCAGGCGTTGGAGCATTTTGCGTCACTCTTGCATCAGTGAGCTTTGAATAAAGAAATAAAGTTTGTTCTCTCCTGTGTGTGTCTTGAGTTACAAGTGTAAGCAAGACGTAGGTGAAGTGTTCAAACAAAGAAACAATGTGCCTTGGAGTATCTATGACTGTGTGGTCAGGAGCGAAGAAGTCACTGATGGAGAGAAAACTGTTATTTGGGAGCAGTCGAGTGTGGAGCACATGAGTTTGTCCATGAAGAGGTGTGTCAACCCAGTCGACAGAATAAATATTGGCAATGTGATTCATGCTTTTGAATTACAGATGTGTTGAATCTTGACGTATCGGAATTAAAGATGTGTTTAATCTTGGCATTTTTTAACTAACTCACCGTTTTAAACACATGATTAGTCAGGGATTTGGTTGAAGAAAAAAATACTTCTGTACATTACTACTGGATGGAGTTTCAATAAAGAATTGAGAAAAAAATTGTAAGGGATGGAGTTACATAGGTTATATAGAGTGTGATGTTCGACTGTGACATATTTACATGAGGAAGTAAATTAACGGGTTAAATAAAAATGATCTTATTGTATTTTTCCCTCTCTTTTTTGCATATAGGTCTATGTGTTTATGTATGAGTGTATAAATACATGTATGTGTATAAATGTAAAGTTATTTATATGTATACATGTATCTTTTTCACTTTTTTATGATGTGTAGACCTATGTTGTATATATACACATTGGTAAAAGAATGTATAGACGTAGATGTAGTGACTATGGATAGCTTCATCATGATAAGTAACATCTTTGCAAGTAACATCTGTACTTTAGTCATCATTAATGAATGCACTGTGTTTTCTGTATGGGTGAGGGACACCAAATTGCAAAAATATCAAAAACTTTGTCAGCATGTTTAAATAATAGGAACTGCTCTACAGATTTATATTGACACAATAAAGTATATCAAAATAAATAAAACTTAATTTTCAGTTTCCGAGCAGTTCTACCAAACAGTTTATTAAAAGGATTAAAAGTAAAGTAACACTGCAGGCTTATTTATGATAATCGTGACATATCCCCATACCTGAGACGACTAATATTAGTTTGGTACATGTTTGTGCCCTGGTGGCTCTCCATTAAGTACACAACAATACACCAACTTCAGTCGTAAACTCTGAAAAAATCGATACAATATTGCAGAGATGTCCAATTCAAATATAAATACAAACATTAGTGAATGCTGATGTGACTAAGGGGAGGGAAGTTGGGCTCCCCTGCTAAGCTAGAGAGAGTTGTCCCTTTAATTGAGATTTCCCTTACACCATAGTCAAGTAGCAACAACAGATGGAAGTTGACTTCAACAATCATTATACTGCATCAACAGCCTGGTGTTAAAGCTAAAAAGTGCTGAAAACCTTTCACATGAACGCATCTGTGGTTTGCAGAAAACTACAATGCCAACATTTTTTTTCTGGCGACTGTGCTGGAAGAGGAAACTGTTATTTGATAGCAGTAGTGTGGGTCCAGATGACTTTGGCTAGATGTTGACACGAAGAGGTGTGTGTGGTTGTGTGTGTGTGTGTGTGTGTGTGTGTGTGTGTGTGTGGTTGTGTATGTGTGTGTGTGTGTGTGTGTGTGTGTTATTGTTCTTCCTACATAGTGAGGACCAGAACACGTTTTTAACCAACAGAGTGAGGACATTTTTTGCAAGTGAGGACATTTCGGCCGGTCCTCACTTCTTTAAAGGCTTTTTTGAGATTTAAGACTTTGTTTTAGGGTTGAGGTTACAATAAAATGATAATTAACTGAAACTGTATTGTGTGGTTACAAAACTAACTAAAATTATAGTGAAAATGTCCTTCGTTTTCGTCTTTGTCAACTTTTTTCATACATAATGAAGATGGATAAGACAAAGGAAATAAAGGAAAAATTTACTGTGACCTCTTTTAATCTCCCACCCAACAAATACCCCATTACAAAAAACTACAACTAATAAAAACTAAACTAAAACTAAAGCATTTCAAAAAAATAAAAACTAAACTAAAACTAACACTGAAACTAGTAAAAACTAGACTACAAATAAAGCATCTAAAAAAAAAATAAATAAATTAAAACTAATGAAAAATCCAAAACTATTATAACCTTGCAAGGGAATTCACTGTTCCAATGAGGGTCCTCACAAAGATAGAAGTACAAGAATGTGTGTGTGTGTGTGTGTGTGTGTGTGTGTGTGTGTGTGTGTGTGTGTGTGTGTGTGTGTGTGTGTATGTGTGTGTGTGGTGGATGGTGGCCAGAATAGCTGTAGTCTGTGTTTGTGCAGCAGCAGGCCAAGAGGAGCACGTCTGCGTCGCGGCCACAACCTTCAGTGCCCTGCCCATGCACAGCCACCTTAGCCCGGCTGCAGAAGAACAGGAAAACCACTGCAGGAATAACAAGTCCAAAAGATGTTGGATAACATCAAGTCTCTATCCACAAAAGTCAAGAATCACCATGAAGAATGTCAATGTTTGCACAGAGAGAGAGGCAGAGGGAAAGAGGGAGAGAGAGAAAAGATGTCTTAAAATATACATTTATTCAGAGCCTGTGCAAGATCAAACAGCTAAATTGATCTGCTCTTCCTTCAGCCCTCGCTCTGCACCCTCCCTTCAGTTCCCCTTCTCACCAAGTATTGACTTTCCACGTGGGCCATCGCCATGACGACTCCAGCCTGGCCTGCTGTCACCTCTCCTTGGGGCAGAACCCTGACTATTATGGGATAGGGTTCATTTGACTGCCTTGGGCAAAGATGTGTTTGGAGGAGAGCACAGAGCCCCGTTCACATACATGCTCTCTTTCTCACACACACAATCATGAACTTCCTAACTGGCCCTCTTGTCTTACAGCAGTGAGCCACTGTTTCCCATGGGCCCCCTTCAGACCACAAACTACAGTCTAATCAAGATCATGAATGTGAGCCAAACTTGTGCAACAATTCTCCAGGATCCTGCAGCATTGATCCAACAGGAAATCAGATCACTCACTGTGACCCATCAAATTTAATTAATGAGTCGGTTCCTTTAAATTGATTCTTTGCAGGGACTTTTCACAGCAAAGAAATGTCAGGAAACTCAAATGAAAAAGTTGAGGTGACATCCTATCCTGCAGTAACAGTTCAATTCAGTCGGTTTTAAAAGGGTAATTTCTATTTCCGAGCCATATGTGCCAAAGAATGCAAGGTTTTCCAAACAAAAAATAAAACCTACACCAGAACTAAGGTTCTGAGTTTAAGAGGCTGTTGCAATTGACGGGTCCCCACAGAGTCTGAGTCTGGTGAAAACTAAGGCTACAAACTTCTGTAGTAAACTGATTTATCCTCTCTGATGGCAGACTGGACGCTACAGTGACTCACTACCGCCTCTTAGGGCAAAAGTGCTATTACAAAACAGGACGGGCCGGGGCTAACTGGTTACCATGCTAATTTCAATTGATATCTCTGCACCGCAATCTTCTTAACATTCTGTTGATAATGTTAGTTCATTTCTGAATGGTTTAACGTCCTAGGCCAGCTTTTCTTCTTTCAAAGGCTGTAACAGGCTCAGAGTGAAGATACTGATATCAAATGAAATAAGAAGACCTGGGGAATCCATTGAATCTTATGCTAGCTTGTCGGGAAGTGGCTGGAAAAACCTTTCAAAGTTAAGCAAAATTTTAGCAAGGGCAAAACTAGCATGTATGTTAATGGTAAATGGTAGATGTAGTGCACTTATATAGCATATCCAAAGTATGTAGGACTGGTTCAAAATAAACTACAGCAAACATTTTCATTGTAATAAAGGAAAATGTGCCAGAACAGCCTGACTCATTTATGTGTTTTTAATATACATATAACATTGGAGCTCTGTGGCACAGAGGAATAGGAAACATCAGACTTTTGCTGCACATATAAAACTTGATGGTAGAAGGAATAAAAAAAGACATTCATGAAAATTTAAATATGTAGAAATAAAACTTGAGATTTGAGACATTTAAACTCACAAAAAAGAAACATGTCAAGAGGCTAAAGTACCCACTTCAGAAAGTTTAGAGACAGTCAGTGAGATATCTGTAAGCCATTTAAAACTCACATAATGCAACATAATTATAAGTTCATATTATTCTGCAGTTGAGTATACAGTAGTTTAGAGACTACAGAGTCCAAAGTCCATAATACAATTCATTTGATACCATAAGTGAAGGAGTGCTGTTGTGGCTGGACGCACGCTGGGTTTGGTCCAGTGGTGCAGATATGGAGGCAACAGCTCCTGTGGAGCCAGATCTCAAATTGGTCAGAGAGGAGGATCAATACCACCAGGAACAGATAGAGAGAATGATGGGCATCCCAGGCATCTCACTGAAGTAAATTACATTAGAAACTCAGACACTGATTCATGATGAAAAAAAAAAGCACAGGAAGGAGGAAAAAACAGCCAGAGGGAGTTTTTTCAGGATAACTCAGCTCTTAAATTTATGGACTTTCAGTTCCAGAAACATCAGGTTATCGTTTGTAGTCTGAAGTCAATTTTTCAGTTTACGATTTTCCAGTTTTGTTTTGTTTTTTGGGGGGTGGGGGTGTGTGGAGAATATTGGAAATCATATTTGCTGCCATTACTTTGTTTGAAACATTGATTAATGTGACATTGTAATGAAAACAGTTATCCCTGTCCCACCATATTCCTTATAAGTGATTATACTAATTTTAACATTTTTAATGTTATTAGATTATCAATTCTGATGCATTAATGTGTAAGGATCAACATCTTTTGGTAATGTTCTGTAAAGTAACTAAAGCTGAGTTAAAGTACAAAGTGGCACAAAATGGAAAACACTCAAGTTCCTCAAATTCGGTTAGCAGTTGTTAGTTACATTCCTCCACTTGCAAGAAGTGAATAATGTCCTCACAAGCTTGTCAGAGTGTTTTGCTGGAATATGGGCCACAGATTTAATAAAAAATGTCCGGAGCAGAGTGTCTGTGCTCCAATTCCTTGACCTAAAGCTCCTCCTCTGGTCGGAGCTCATCACTGGTTTTCTGTTTTAAAAGGCGTCTGCTGGTGATCATGATCTCTGCCTCACTGTAGTCCGTCATGTTGGGTACCCGCCTCCAGCCTCTCGTGTGATGTGACAGTGTAAAAGTAGGTGACCAGTGGGTGGCCCCCGTTAGAGCCAGCCCGGAGGTCAGCCGGTCACTGTCCCTACGAGGCAGCCCTGCAGCGGGTCACCTGCTGCCCGCTTTCCCCTCGTTATTTATCTCTCCCTGACAGTTCATTCCTCTTCCTGTCAAAGCCCCTCCTCTTCCATCTTCCCATTTTCTCCTCTCCTCTGCTGAGTTTGGCACCGGTCCTCCGATCCTTTCGCCAATACCGGCTACCAGGGCCAAGGCGTGCTGAGTCGACCCCTTTGCATCACCCCCATCCGGGTCATATGACATCCGGCTTCAGGGGCCTCCCTAACGATGGGGGCCGGGCCACGGGCCCATAAGTGAAAGTCCACAGTGTGTGAGTTGCTCTGGCCGGCTGGAGGGGCTCCTCTCAGCGGTCCACCAGAGGGGTAATTACTTCCCCAAGTCGGGCTTGGAACTGGACTTCTTGCCCCCTGAAGTCTCCGTGGACTGACCGGGACGCAGCACCCCCTTTCATTAGGAGAGCAGCTTATGGTGGGAGAGCCTCGAAAACAGACAAAGTGAAGGCCCTCCTTTGGCCGGTGATAAATTGGTTCGCCTCGCAGACGAGGGGGGTGGAGAATGACACTCAGAGGACATGAAGGGGATGAAGAAGTCACAAATACAGTGCAGGAGGGGAGGGATTTTGCAGATAAAAATATCTTAAGATGAAGGTACAGAAGACATGAGACACAAAAGCTGTGCAGTTTGGCCTCTATTCTGGGTGCATAAGCTGGGAAGCACACATCAAGGACAGAGCCCAAAGTGTGAGCGTGTGGGGGGCATTAACATCAATGCAGCACATGGTAATCACAGGAAAATAATTGCTATCATCTTTGCTCGGTCACTTAGACGTGATTATCCCAAAGCCAGTTGCAGGTTTGTGTACCTTCCACTACCTCCCAGTGATCATAGCCAGTATAAAGTGACATGGTAAGGAGAAAAGGGAGCCGAGTGAACATGTAATTAGCAAGCGGTTTCATGTAAGTGCTCTTTGATTTATAATTCAGCATAGCGAGAACCCCTGCTACCCAAGGCTAGTGCTCCTCTGAATTAGCCCTGCGACTGGGAGAGGCTGCAGCGAGAGGGGGGGAGAGAACCGGACTAATTTGTGCTCTGTTTGAGGTGGGTTTAAAAAGGGAAGGAGACGTGAGGTCCATACCTGGACCTGCAAGGCGTCAGACTGTAGTATGGCGATATAGGGAGGCTTATGGATTAACTGTTATATAGGCATCTCTCACTTTCTTATAAGATGAAATGATGGTCAGATGTAAATGAGTTCGCAATTGAACTCAAGAGAGAAAAGTTTGCCAAAAGCTGCTCCTTAGCAGTAAAGTACATGATGGCATCATGGATGAATTACTCAACAGGACTAATGGACACAGCCCCAGAGGCCAGTGTCAGGCCCCCCTCTGGCCTTCATCTAACAAATGTCACCAACAGAGACACATACCAGCCAGGAACAGACTCAAAAAGAGCACAAAGACACATAAAATCTATACAAAGACAAAAAAGGCAACTTTAAAGAGATGTGAAACAGCTGCGAAAAACATTACAAAAGGGAACAGAAAACTCAAAACAACTGTGAAAAGGGGCAAAACAACCAGGAAATAAATACAAAATGACAAGACAAAAAAACAATTACAAAGTGACAAAAATGGTCTTTAAAGAAACATAAAATGACTACAAGAGACTCAAAAATACAAAACTATTACAAAGACATGCAAAACAAAACACTAACACAAAGGGAATAATAAGAGGCATATAACAACTGTAAAAGGGGGCAAAACAACCAAAAATTGACACAAAACAACTGCAAAGACACAGAAAATGACTACAAAGACATACATAATAACTACAAAATGACACAAAATGACTATAAAGTAAAACATAACAACTACAAAGGGACACATTATAACTACAAATGGAAGAACATAAAAACTAAAAAGTGACACATAATAACTACAAAGAGACTCAAAATGACTACAAATGGACTCAAAATGACTACAAACATACTTAAAATTACTACAAAGGGACACATTATAACAAATAAGTGACACAAAACAACTACAAAGAGACTCAAAATTACTACGAATGGACACATAATAACTACAAAGGGGACTCACAATAACAAATACAGAGATGCAAAACAACTATACAAAAAGGGGAGTAAAACAACAAACATACAAAATCAATTAGAACGTGACACAAAGCAACAACTACTTAGCCCGTGTGTCATGTCCTGTGTGAGGGAGGTCGTTGGGCCTTTTGCATGTTTGCCTCATAAACCACCCATGGGTGGCACTCGATCAATTTGAAAATGACTGCATATACTCAAAGATAGTTTTACAGTTTCAGAGTGAAGCCAGTGCATAAAGTTATTTTCTCTGGGAATTGAGCAACATTATTCCCACTCTAACTGCATCTTTGATAAGGGAGGCTTTTCTGTCAGCAGTGGCCTCATTTTTCCTCTGCTCAGCTTGGTACATACTGGATTCTCTTTGGTGCCCCATGGGTCCAATGATCCCCTGATCATCCTATATTCTGACGCCCTTATAAAGCTAATGTGCTGATTTTACGTTTTCAACCTGCCATGATCCCCCACAATCCCCTCTGTTCCCTCCGGTTCCGCTTTCACACTCAAGTGAGGATCCGCCGCCGCTTTGATCACAGTCCCCCGTTAAAGGTTTAAAACGTCTCAATTCCTGACGATTGTTGGGGCCTCTGTGGCTTACGTTAAGCATTTCCCCATGCCCCCTGTCCAAATTCACCACTCCTAAATGAGGTACCCACTCTCCCAGCTTCCCATCCCAGCGCTGCTTTCAAGTTCCCCCGATTGGGTGCCGCAGCTGTAAGCCCTAGATTTTGTCTCCTCCATCTTTGTCAAGCCCATTTGCCAAATACAAAAAAGACCCAATAAGCTAGGTCTTCATTGCTGCTCTCCAAAGTAATCCCCAGATCTCCCACTCTCTCAAAAATCAATGCAAAGGTTGAGATGAGGTGAAACTCCTTTCTTAACTCATCGGGCTGGGAAGTGATAAAGTCTTAGGATCAGTTTTTTTGTAATGATTGTGGCTCCATGATGAAACTAATTGTCCTATTTCGTGCAGCCTCGCAGCTTTTCAAAATGTCCTTTATCAACACACTTAGAAAACAGGAGAAGAAGGTGTTGATATTGCGCAGCTACTCCTAAAATAAGTAGAGTTAAGGCAGAAGAAACACTCCAAAACAAACTTAGAGCAACACAGTTACAACATAGTGACAGCAAACAGTTTCTAAAGCAGCAGCAACAACAACACCCCGCTGGAGTCGTCTTTCTCACCAACCTGTCGAACATCAGCCCAATATTCACTCACTTTTTTTTTAGCTCCTGAGAAAAATATCTGGGTCACTCTGGCTTTTGGATGTTCGACTTTCTTCACCAGATACTCATTTATTTTGGCTCCCTGCCATTTCATGCAGGGCAGGTATCATACAGTTGGCTTGTGTGAGCTTGTTTGCTGGAACAGGTTCCCACAATTTATATGGACAGTTTGCTGAAAACCATTGGAATTGGAGTACACAGACTGGTTAAAGTCCATTAAAACTACAAGAAGTTGCAGACCTGGGTGGCATTTTTGTTTTTATGGGATCTGCAACTTTTTAATTGTATCCCAGTCACTTGAGGCAGCAGAAAGTGGCTCCAATATTAAGCTACAAAATCCTGGTCTAAAGTCAATGGTGCAGTATTTTCCTGCTGTTTAAAGAGCGCATTGTTCAAATAGTAAGCTTTGCCTGCATAGGTGAGTTCACAGTGTGCTCGTTACAGACACAGGGATGATCCTCCTCAGTTAAATAAGTTATCGTTGTCTGCTCATAGGTAGTCAAACAGAGTTTTTGTTGGACGGAAGACTGGGAGACGAAGGAGGCAGAAAACCACTTGTTTAAATAGCAATGCATCAGGCATACCTGGATTTCAAAGGGAATGGAAGATGACGAAGTTTAATTGTTGTTACACCCAAAATTAACCTATGATTAATTAAATAGACTATATAAAACCTCTTTGTTCCTTCACCTTACTTTGTACCCAGATTATATGCTGTTTTTTTTTTTTTATAGTATTCAGTATGGAGTTTGACATGGCCTAAATGCAGGGCCGGTTCTAGCCCATTGGCTGCCCTAGGCGATATTGAGATTTTGCGCAAAATACGAATAAATAAATAAGAAAACACAGATCTTCATCAAATTAAGAATGGCAAAGACTGAAAATAAATAAAATGTAGACATACAAATGCAATAAAAATAAACATAAAAATGAAATTTAAATGTACATTTATATTTGATACATGAACTACATACAGGCAATATAATGGTCTCAACATTTTAATTTTTAGAAACTTTGGAACTTTACCAACAACAACTGAATTGAAAATAAGAATAAATAAATGAGAAAACACAGATCTGTTGATTGTAAAGACTGAAAATAAATAAAATGTACAAATGCGCCAATTTGGCGCCCCCTGCCAATTTGGCGCCCTAGGCAGCCGCCTTGGTGGCCTGTAGGAATAACCGGCCCTGCCTAAATGCACCTGCACCGCACACTTAAGACCATGTGCTATAGATTGTCAAAATAGGGTCCTAAATGAGTCACTCATTTTTGTCTGCATTTGGTGCTTGGCAGGTGGCATATACAGTGACTTTCCCAGAGATTTGTTGTTGTTGAAAACAGCTAATGAGAGCAGTGAAAGTAAACCATAAACATGAGGAGCTGTAAAATGAAAACAATGAAATGGAAAGCTGAAAAGCTTTGCAGAGCTGAGGGGACCTGCAAAGTCTGTGATAAATCTCTGCTACAACTAATGACTCCATTCACATTATATGTAGTAATTTGATTCCTTTTACAAATTAAAATATCGATTAGAGCAGCTTTAATGGAGCTAAAACACCAGCGTTTGATTTTGAATGCAAATAAAACTGTTACTTTTGGATATTACCTCTAACATAACAGTTAGCCAGTTGTGATTACACCAGTCCAAAGTGCTGCCTCTGCATCCGTGAGGTCTGGTTTGAAAAAGAGGGCTAGTGCTGGGACAGCAGTAAATCTGCCAGCCAGCCTTGGCTAATGTCAGCCTGATGGAGGCTCCAAACCAGTGGGGTGGGATGTTCCGCTACAACCCTCTGCCCTATGGTCTACCGTCATAATTAATATGTTGTTGTATCAAAGTTGAAGCATTTGCCTCCAAAATGTCCCGCGCCCAGCCCCCTTATTAAAGACCTGACCTCCAAGCAGCTGAAGGTTGCTCTGCAAACTTGGCACACCCCCGAGTGAAAACATCTGCTTTCCTCACAGGCAGGACCGCCACGGACCCCACGTCTCAGCTGGTTCCCACAGCTCAGAGAGAGAGCCCTTCCCCTGTCCTCACACACTGACCCCCACATTTATAACCCCCCAAATACCGCCGCTGAGACCTCCTCAAGCCTTGGGCCCAGGCCTGGACCTCTCCATCACCTCGCCCCTCTCCCCCTCCCCGTCCACATGTAGCACCGTGCCAGTGTGGTCACTTTACTGCTGAGAGGACTGCTCCTGTCTTGTTATCCCCACATCAGAGCCTGTCGAGAGGAAGGGAGGGAGGGATGGATGGAGGGGATGAGGGGGAGGGAGGGAAGGCATGGAGGGAGAGGGGGAGGAGGCATCTGCGCTGCTCCCACAAAGCGGCGACTGTTGGAACGCTGACAGAAGCATCTGTCATCCCCTGCCTTCACACACTCACCTGCTGTCCGAGGGCCTGACTCCTTCTATCTTCCCCCTTTGCTCCCTCACACTCTTGCTCCTCACCCCTGAATCTCTCTGATTTCTTGGTGAGTGTGAAGCTTTTTTAGAAATCACACAAATTGAAATGGGGAATGTTTTGAATGAATGACTATATTCTTTACAGGGTAGCTAAAAGGTATCTGCATACACTGACCATTATGGGCTGTTCTTGGGGGACTGGCATGGAAATGAAGGGGGAGGCAGACTGGGTTCATTACAGGGAAATGTTTACTGGAAGACCTTTGTAGACAGTGAATTAACACATTGAGCATGGATTAATTGTACCTGTCTTGGACCTCTTATGTACTTATTTTTATTTTATTGTTTTATTTATTTATTTTTATTTATGTTTTATTATAAGATTGTGTATCTTAATCTTGCCCCTTTTTTCCTTTTTTTCCCCCCCCCTTTTCTTAATTGGTTGTTAGTGTGGTCTTGTAAAAAATTGTAAAAACTCAATAAAAGTTGAATCATAAAAAGAAATCACACAAATTGTACCTTGTCTCATCTTTACTCTCAATGAATCAGAGCTTTCAGTGACAGTCTACATAAAGAAAAATGTTTATTTTTATTAACCCAAAAGAACCCATGGTGACACCCGTGTAACAAACACGTTAAATCTTCTATTTTTTGTTACTAGGCTAAGTTTAAACCCATTTAACAATCCTAATCCTTTAATAGATTGTCCTGTATTGCATTTAACTTGTTCTGACCATATTTCCTTAAACAAATTAAAGTCACAATTTTGATATATGTTATGGAGATGCAAACAAAAAGACACATGGTTATTTGTATTTATTTATTATTGATGTATTATTATTATGCTACTTAAAAACAAATCTAAAAAATAATTTGTTGTTAAACAGAACTAATAATGACACAATTTTGATAGATATTGTGGAGATGCAGAGAAAAAAGCAAATTTGTGTTTAGTTTTTATTTTATTTTAAAATACGAAATATTATAAACATAAATACTATAAACGCCCAATGTAACGTTTATGTCACATCACAGATCTTTGACATTTAGGGATAGTGTTTCAGAAATGGTGGTATACCCCCATAACTTTCCTTTAAGGATAACTGGGTCTGGGTTCTTATGGGTTAAATATGACCTGGTATTATTTTAAAGTGTTTTTTCGCTTATTTAAATAATACATGTTTATAATACACGTTTTTTCCTAACTATCATAATAATGCAAAAGGAAACCCTCCACCTTAAAGAAGATGGCCTCTGTATGACAACTATACAAAGTACATGAGACGTTACTCTGCCAAGTCCTTGCCAAATTAAGCAGTATTTATTAACAAATATTGCTATGGTGCTAATGAATGCACTGACCTGTCTTGCGACTACTTTATCATTCTCCAGTGGCACCCCCGTCTATTCCCCGAACATGCTGAAGGGTTGCCAGCAGTAAGGGGAAAGATGCCAATCCATGTGTATGACACACACATAAAAAAAAATACACACAAGCTCAAGGACACCATCGCTCATTCAAGTCCAGGGAAGGTGCCCTTCAGACGATGCCACGCGGGAAAGTGAAAGAACCCGAAAATCAATGATTTTGCACAAAGTTTGAAGCAGAAAAACCTCTATAAATTTTCATCAGTATTGATAATTAGACTGGATAATGGCAGAGGAGGTTACTTAGGGTAAAAGCTCTTCTTTTTCTCCTGTTAAAGAGTTTTTTGGGGAGTTTTTTTAAATTCAAAGATAAGGTTTAAGATGTGGGGTTTTCATGCAGTAACTACACTTGACTCTTTCATTGTTTCTTATCTTATTAATACTTGTTTAAATTAAAATTGCAGATGCTAAGAGAGATTAGGTTTTAACATTGTGAAGAAGATTTTTTTATCGACCAGCATGCACATTTGTTGTGCATGCATGCATGGGCGGATTATGACACATTTAAAGTTTTTTAATATCTTTTATTGTTGTTGTTTTGTGTCTTTTTGTGGGGTTTTTTTGTCTGTGTTTTTTGCCATTCATGGCAGAGCCAAATATGACTCTACACTGCAAATTATTTGGGTTTTTTTCTCCACAGTATTATCACCATATTCCAAACATATTCTTGCTATGTACAGTATGTTAATGTAGAGTTTCATGCATTCTGGAAAAAAATGTTAATGTAAGTCTAATTAAAGTCAAACTAATTCACTTATTTCTGTGTATATTGTAGTGTTGTTGTTGTCATATTATTTTCTGTTATTATGATTGTAACACATTGCACACTCAATTTTGTGCTATTTGTGCATTTAAGTCTTCAATTGTCCTTTTACATTGTCCTTTTGTCCTTGCTTTTACATCAACCAAATAAAAGTATTTTATTGTAACAAATACACTAGCATATGCTGTTATATATAATCACACTGTTAAATAAATTACAGTTACATTTCTATAACAGTGTAAAACTGTTCTTCATTTCAAAGTATGCCAAAAAAATAACAGTTTAATACATTACCTCACATATTACAGTATGTTAAAAACTACTGTGCTTAGTTTCACAGAGATTTTTCAGTAAGAAATACAGCAACCACAGGATAATTGGTGTTAATTTAACAATAAACATTTTACAGCTAGTCCGTTTGTTTTTACTGTCTATTCCTCTCATGAACCAGCACGTCACTGTGACTTCAGAGCTCAGCTGAGGGCCTGCAGCTCACCTGCCTGCCTGTGTGTGTGTTTCTGTGCTGCAGCACTTCTGCAGGTCTTGTGCTTAATGTTGTAGAGCTTGAAAGGCAAATCTCACTGTTCTGTTTCTGGGTTGTCTCGTTGCCCTGATGGCCGGAGGGCAGCTCTGAAGTGTAGGGAGGTGCTTTGAATGGCACTGGTCATATATAAAGTAGCTTCTCTCAGCATGTGAGCGAGGACGCTGCAAAGAAGAGAGGCAGGTTAACAAATGAGTGAGGAAGGGTAGCAGGACTTTGTGGCCCTCGGAGACAGAGTGAGTTGGGATGTTCTGCCAACACCTCGTCTGCCAGGGTGAAGGATACACACACACACACACACACACACACACACACACACACACACACACACTGTCATCTCTCTATAGCTCCATCCCTGGCCTCTGTTACAGCCGTGTGTCTGAGCAGGAACCCCACTAAGCTGGCCGGGGTCCAACACCAAGGTCTCTCACCTCGCAGGCTGGGCAGGGGGCCTGGTAGCTCCTGTGAGTTATTCCTGGGCATGGACCTGCAGGTTCCACCCCTCTCTTTTGTCTCATCCGTTCGCCTCTGGCCCATCCTGGCCTCCTCTTCTCCCTTATCCCCCTCTCTGGGTCCCTGTGGCTGACGAGCCTGTCCTTCAACTATCAGCATCTTCCATTGTCTTTAACACACACACACACACACACACACACACACACACACACACACACACACACACACACACACACACACACACACACAGAGGATACTTGGATTTATGTAAGCTCGCCTGTGTATCAGTGTGGCCACAAATGTTGAGGTCACCTTCATTTACTTTCACCATCTGCAGTGTTTTATTAATATAAAGCACTTTAGAGACAGGTGGCTGACTTATGTAAAGAGTTTTTTATTAAACTTTTGGTTGTCCCTTAAATTTACCCAAAAGTTTTTCAGCCTAAGTTTAAAGAAAAAGAAAGAAAATAAAATAAAACTGTGTGTGTGTGTGTGTGTGTGTGTGTATGTGTGTGTATGCGTGTGTGTGTGTGTGTGTGTGTGTGTATGTGTGTGTATGTGTGTGTGTGTGTGTGTGTGTGTGTGTGTATGTGTGTGTGTGTGTGTGTGTGTGGGGGGGGGGGTTATTACATTTAGTGTCTGAAATGTAATAAAATTGTAAATTAGTCATTAGTTCTTATGAGAATTTAAAATACAAAAATAGGGCGTATAAGGTGAGATTGTGAAGATGCGCCCAGAGTTTAGACAATATAGATTGGACTTTTTCCAACTTTGCACACATCAAAACGGAAGAGCATTGAAATGCAGAGTAATGTGCAGGATTTAAAATATAGGATGGATGGAAAGTATAATAAACATGAATACACTAGACTTATACTGAGCAGTATTAACAGTATAAATAGCATTTACAGCGGTATGAATGTGCTAAGATCTACAAAAATAGTAGATCAAAATAACCAGTACAGGTAAGTGTAAAACACTAGTGCAGGAAGTGTAAGTGCTTATAGTATACGTTGTTGTTTGAGCTGGAGGCATCATGAGAAGACGTGTAAACACTATAGATCTGGTATATAATATAGACAATAGCTGAAATATAGGCTAAATACTATATAGGTCAGAGTGTACAGTATGGGCTGTGTGATGTGACAATATTTATACTGCGGTAAGTAATATAGCAGACTAGAGCTGTTAGAGATATGCATTTAACAATATGCAGAGTAAAAAAATACTCATTGCCACAGTTAAAAGTTCACTGAGTTTAATGAGCATTTAAACACCAAACCTCATATCAACGCCTTTTTAAAATTACATTTAAAAAAACATGCAAAGCATAACATTATCTTGCTTTCCTTATTCTCCCTATCTTTACTCTATGGAGCAAATACCAAACACTAAAACATGGAACCAGTCCATCACTTTTCCTTTGATAAACTTAATGTGTAAGGCCTGATTTCACCACTTGAGGTCACTGAATACCAACCAAAGCTGTCCAAACGTTGTTCATAAATGTGTCCATCAATCTAATGAAAAAATCTATGTTAACTATTAAGACACTCATACATAGATTGCACAGTGAGTTTAAATTTGGTTAAGGATTTTAGATTGTAGTGTAACAACATGATGCTGTATCCTGCCGCATCAGCATCAGTACCAAACAGGAGAGACGAGCAGCTGCAGATGTCCCACTCTGATCCTGTTGTCAGGAACCGAGAACATCCGAGATTTACACCTAACCGCTAACACACATGTGACTAAATGCACTTTAAAATGTATATGTGTATGTATTGAGAAAATAAGTGTATGTCTCAAACTGTAGGTTTGAGGTTTAGAGTGGCTGTATCTGTTTGTAAATTATGGGGTGAAAGCGCATGCGTGGAAGTTAACGCCCACTTTTTTCAAACACATCCGTCAACCTTAACATAGACGATCTCTGTAGTGTGGAGATGCTCAGTGTGTGGTTACTTTCACAAATACTCACACTCATAAAAGCCCTTATGGTGTTATTGTGACATACAATATACCTTCAAAAACATTCAGTAACTTTTGAAAGTGCCCTAAACGTCAGTCTCTGCTTCTTAAAAAAATAAACAACACAGCAAAAGACGTGTGGTTAAAATGGACTCCCCTCTGTCCTGCCATATAATGGTACAGTCTGACAACGTCCTGCGCGGGAGCGGAAAACGTGCATCAGAGCAGACTATAAGGAAAAAGAGGCGTTGTGTTTTCCTGTAAACATTTTGAGCTGCAACATCACTTTACTGATATACTAAAAAAGTATTTGGCTTTCTTACAGACGTCTGAACAGACTACAGGTCAGTGAGGGTGGGATGTTACGTTAGCGTTAAACCGCTACAAGCTAGCTAGCATGCGTGTTTGTTGATGAGGCGATCTGCTCTGCTTACATCTTCATAACTTCGCTTTTATGCACCACAAAGTGTCAGCGCGATCAGCTGGAGTACATCCAATATGTGTGTGTTATACAGGAGTGTTTTATGAGGCTGAATATGACTGTCATGTTTGAATTAAGTGTTTGACTCCAGAGGATGTTGGTGGTGCTTAGGGGGAGGGGCACTCAGTGGATGTGTACACGTTTTACATGCCTGAGTAGCTGCACCTTAATGTTGATCAAGTGGACTGTGGAGCAAATACGTTAAGGTATATGTTTCTTAACTTCTTTCTTTTTCAGCTTGGTTCAGCATGACTCGAGACTGGAAACCAGGTGATCTGATCTTTGCCAAGATGAAGGGCTATCCACACTGGCCTGCAAGAGTGAGTATGAGGCCCAGCCCCAGTGGAGGAAATGTACAAAATACCTGAGGGTAAACTTTCACCCATACTGTCTAAAAATCAGAGTATTTACAAAGGTTTGGAGGCATTAAAAAAAAAGAAAAAAGGAATGATGCTAAAGTTGCTGCATTTTAATGTGAAATTAGTCCAGATTAAAACGCATACAGCAATAACCACCTTGTGCAAATATACATAGTTGCTTTATAAGCATACTGTTGCTATTATCCTTAGTGCAATTATGCAATACTATTATTCCTGTATTTAAATGTGACAGTACTTTTGTGCAAGTGTGTGTGAGAGACATAAATGGAAATAAATGATTTTAATGTAAATAAAGTGATTATTTAATGTAGGATTAGGATATTGGCCGAAACTGGTAAGGATTGTTCTAAAAGGAGCATTTAAAATATTTTTAGAGCTTGACCTGTCAGGATAGCTACCTTTTGTTGGTCAATGTATTGTCTCAGACATGATTGCATATTACTGCCTTTTTAATACCATTGATTGGCACTCATATAATGATAATGTAATGGCATAATAATGCAAATATACCCTTCAAAATAGCAATGGAATTTTAATCCATAAGAATATGGAGACATTGAAGTGTAATATATATATATTCATTAATTTATTCATTGCCATTAACCACTTATCCGCAATATATATATATATATATATATATATATATATATATATATATATATATATATATACATACACACACACACACACGCACAACCAAAATAATAAATATAATGGATGCTTGGGCTCTGGTCACAAAAAAATGATATTCATTAAATATAAAGCATTTGGCACAGGGGTATACAGACTCATTCATTCCTTAAGAGGTGATATGTACTGCTGATCCAATGCTGCTTTTATGGCATCATCTTGGCTAAAATGTTGAAATGGGGCCGTTGTTATGCAAACAAACATAGATAGAAACACGGAAGATATCATACTATACATTGACATATATATATAAGTCAGTATTGTAATTATTGTGACAGGCATTTTCATAAATTTCCTATTTGCTTATTTCTGACATTGGCTTCATAAAAGGCAAATTTACTCATATAGGACATTTTATTACAATTAAACTCAATGTGCATCACATTCAAATGCCTGTGCAAACACCCATCCAGGAAGGGTAGCTAATCAACCACAGACATAAACCACAAACAGACACACACCAACAGTAACAAGGCATACACCTGTGAGAATAGAAATGTTTGCACTTTCATTTTAAATGTGGATTTTGTCGTCCATGAATCATAACTCTCGTTTTTATACCAGATCGATGAAGTCCCAGACGGTGCTGTGAAGCCTTCCAACATCAAGTTCCCCATCTTCTTCTTTGGCACTCATGAAACGTTAGTAACCAACTGATAACAATCTTTGTTATTTCCTTTTAGTTTGATGTACTCACATTCACTCAGGTGAAGTAGAATTTAATATTTCACCCAGAAAGTATTGCAGAAAACACAGGAAAACTAACCTACAACTGATATTATATATAAATCTGTATTGTCATTAAAAAGGTGGAAATCCTGTGAAATTATAGGAATAGAAAAGTGAAAGCAGTTCAATTTTATTATTTCAAGTGTAATTCCTTAGTTATTGAAGAGGTTTGAATTGCCTGCATTCACATGTACTGAGCCACTGTTTTCCTATTGAAGGTGTTTCTTAAATATTTGATGAGTGGCTGAATAGAGTTACCTGTCTGTTTGGTCTGTGTGCTGCTGCTCCATTTCACAGTAAACACACACACGTTACATTTTTAATAGTAAAAAAAAAGTTTTAAAAAGACAGATATTCTGCATTATCTTCTTGCTAACAGAGCGTTTCTGGGCCCGAAAGACATCTTCCCATACCAGGCCAACAAAGAAAAATATGCCAAGCCCAACAAGAGGAAAGGCTTCAACGAAGGATTGTGGGAGATTGAGAACAACCCAAAAGTTGAGCTCACTGCACCAAAGGTACATCTTCCTCCTTTCTGTCTCCTCCTCAGACATTTATCACTGTTTATTCTCCAGACGTCTGCCTCGGGCTTGAGCACCGAACACTCCGATCCTGATGTACCTCCTTGAGTTAGACACTTTTATTTTGAGTTGAGTGTGTTTAATTTTATCCTCATTTTGTAAACGAGGCTTTTTTTCCTGGCTATGATATATTTATTTATATCAATTTTTATATAGATATTTATATAGAGATTTTTATATAGATATTTTTTCATTTTATTTAGGCTGTCATAGTTTTTTTTGAGCCGTTGGGGGTCATAGTTGTGCCAAAGAAAAGGGGAAATATAACAGCAACCATTTACTTTTGCAGTGTTAATACTCTGTTAATGGAAACTCAACTCTTCCTGCAGCTGCATCGCATTTTTGGCCTAATTAAGCAAGCTATTTTTCATAGTTGATTGCATTTTTGAAACTTCGAGTTTAATTTTACACAATATTAAATGACTGTATATTATAACTAGAAAATTTCTAAAGAAATTTTGATTGTGTGCTTGCCTCTGGACCGTGACTCTCGTGGCTTATCAAAAGGGGCAGGGATTAAACAGGGACTTTCTGCTGAGTGCACTGACGCTAGTAAAAGGGGGCGTGGCTAATCAAAGGGGCGGGGTTATCAATCACCAGTTAAACAGGGACTCTATGCTGAGTAATCTGACACCTTATACAAGTTTCTAGGACAAACGGTGCATTGGTTATGAAAGGGGGCGTGGCTAATCAAAAAGGGCGGGAATTTATGAAATATTGTTATGTATAAGTGGTCAGTGATGAACCATCATCATGCTTGACAAGTTTGAGGAAGATTGGACAATGTATGGTCAAGTTATAAGGTCTCATGTTTTATGAAGAACAACATGTCTGTTCACGAGCTGGATTGAAAATAGACTTTTTTTTTTTTTTATTGTAGATTGTGCACCGATTTGTCACCACTCTGCAATTGTACCCAGAGAGCTTCTTTCAAACATAACACTCTATTAAGTATTATTCAACAATGTTATACATTATTATTCTTTATACAAAAAATCGATACATTGTCAGCCAATTTTTTAAATGATAGCTTGGAAAATAAAGAATGAATAGGAATAAAATAAATCAGAGCTCAATAAACATAATTCTTGTCAGTCAACTATTGCTGACTATTTAATCAAAGTATAAACAAATGAATAGCTAACACATTTCTAAATCACGGCAAGCAACATTTTCTGCATTACACATACCATTTACTCTACGCTGTTTATCGCTGCATCTACCCAGTCCTCTTACTTTACTGTGAGTTTAAAGGTGGTTCACAGCTTCCTAGTTTTTGTACTTCAGCTGATATGTATCATTTGATCTTTATTTTTTTTTGCTGTTGTTTACAGCCAGTTGCTCCTGATTCTTTCACTGCAAAAGATTCTGACAGCAGCCCAGAAGGAGAAGAGGAAGCGGAGGACAAGGGCACAAAACCCAAAGTATGTTTTTTTTTGCTCTCTAACTCCGTCCTACACGAGTAAATAATAAATATACAGTCGCTTCACTGCATTGACGTGCTACTGGTTTGTTCCTGTGTTGTCAGCTTCTTTCTTCTTTTGCTGTTTTTCTCTGATCCTTCTCTAACGTGTGTCTGCTTCATACTGAGTTACAGATCAGTGCAGGCGATAGCGTACTGAATGAATAGTGTCATTGTGTTTGATTTAAAAGAGTAGTGTGTGGAACAGAAGGACACTCGCTAACTTTTCTCCCTTTCAAGACTCGTTTACCCCACCACACTGCGTCCTATGCTGTGTCTTGGGTGCATTTAGGTTCCGGGAAGTGAGGCTGAGCAGGAGAAAGAGAATGAGGAGGAGGAGTTGGAGGAGGAGGAGGAGGAGTTGGAGGAGGAGGAGGAGGAAGGGTCTCTGATGTCTGAGCAGGGTCCTCAGAACCAGGATGTACGTACTTTGCATGCTGGGATTCCATAAAAAGGCGCAGGTCGCCTCACCCCCTCCCCACGGGAAAGCATGTGACACATGGTGGTTTTTCAGTCGGTGGTTTGTTTCTGTTTGACTTCTTGTCGGCGGCCACAAACGTATTTTGGTGCTTGATGTTTTGATAAGAGTGCCTGGTGTGGGTTTTCTCTTTTAGGTGATACAACAGCCCCTGTGTTGCCATTGAAAATGACATATAAGGTTAAATGATAACGCATAGCTGGCTCTGGATCACATTGATTTAGATTTGGGACTTTTAACTCTGTGTGTGATGATAACAAAAATATTTAGAAAGTGTGTTTTCTTCACCCTGAAAACATATTTTATCACTTTCTATTTCCTGCCTTTTCCTGTCCACATATTCACAAAACTACTGTTTGCAATTAGTTGACGTTGTTTTATTCCTGCATGGCTTTCTGTGTGCTCTGGAGACAGGTAAGGTGTGGCTCACTTTATCTCTTTATGTAATCCGCTCAGGATGAGAAGGACACTTTTACTGTCCTTTTTATTTGGACATTCCCGTGCTGTCTGCAATATTTTAACAAGTATTAACCTGTGTCCCAATTCCTTACAATATACCAAAGAGTTAGACTGAATACTAACAACATGTGCTGAATTTTACACTATTTTGCTATTGGAAATGGAGGGACTGCTTCCAAAAAACTGCAAAATAATTCAATTTGTTTGGATTTCCCGATAACAGAAAAAAAGCTCAATTTAAATTATTTTCCAAAGCCAGTTTGATCTACAACTGTAATTTATATCCAATTAGAACTATTTCTCATCAAAGGTGTTGGATTTTTTAAATTTTGGCTAAAAGAACTGTACAATTTAAATATTGTTGTACTATATATATATCATATATATATATATATATATATATATATATATATATATATATATATAAACACACACACTATTTACGTACAATAAGTGTGTAAGGGATTTGGACACAACTGTGTTAAAGAAACAATATGTAATATCACTGGTAACCAGTAGATGGTGCTATTGATCAGAAAGTAATTCTGGTGAAGCACAGAGTAAAACAGGACAGATCAAATTATCCAACAAGAGCTGAATGTTTGCTTATCTGTCCACTTGACATGTAGTTTTGAAAGCTTTGATTGTTCACTGAAAATTAAATTAAACAAAAGGTTTGGCGTTTCAGGGCTCGACACAGAAAGAATCCACAGATGCTCCGAAACCCAAGAGAGGGCGAAAGAAAAAGGTTAGTTGTGTTTATTAATGTGTTAACTTTCAATTGGTGTGTATAATCTATAAGAAATACTTAATTTTACTTAATTTTGCCCCTCTTCACATATTACAACTACTAAAAACTGCACCACTTTTTAATTTTTATTCTAATATAATTGCATATATATTTTTTATTTAATTAGATTTTTTTTTTTTTCCATTTTGTGTTGAGGTATTTAATGACTCGCCTGTATTGTTAATTTAATTTTCTTGCTTTATGTTAAGAATCAAAAGGTGAAAACCTACCTGGTTAATCAAAATGTATGTTCTACTATGATTTTTAAAGAGTTCTGTGGCAAACATTTTATAAGCTGTTGTATCTTTTTTTTTTTTTTCAGAGTGAGGCTGAGCAGGAGAATGAAAAACAAGATGCTCCTGCTAGTCCTGTCAGCCCCTCAGGTGAGTTACTTGTTGGTACACGTAATGCTGTATTTAACCCTTTATCAGGCAAAGAACTATTGGTAACTTCAGATAATATTTAGAGAAATAAGTTGCAAATTTACTAGATTAAAGTGGCAAATCTACAAGAAAAAGAGTTGCAGATTTAAGGGATTTAAAGTGGCAAATCTGATCGAAAAAAGTTGCAGATTTACGAGAAAAAAAAGTGGAAAAAACAACAACTTTTTTCTCCCAGATTCACCACTTTAACCCTTAATAGGACACTCATTGAAATACTTGCAAATTCCAAATTTCACCCCTAGAGAATATTGGAGGATATTACATCAAACAAAAAAACATACGAAAATAATATTTTGAGAAAAAAGTTTACAAGATTAAAGTGGCAAATCTACAAGAAAAAAATGCCCAGATTTATGAGGTTTAAAGTGGTGAATCTGGGAGAAAAAAGTTGCTTTTTTACCACTTTTTTCTCGTAAATCTGCAACTTTTTTTGCGCAGATTTGCCACTTTAATCTAGTAAATTTGCAACTTTTTTCTCAAAATATTACCTGAAGTTACTAAATATAGTTCTTTGCCTGATAAAGGGTTAAATGGCTTTGTGCTGATACTGATAGACAGAAGATGGTTCAATGCACAAAGAAACATTGCACTGTTGAATTGTAGGCAAGTGGCACTGAATCAAATTTAATTTTGATGCAGGATTATTTTGCATAAACTGGATTTATTGTTCATGTGTGTGTGTGTGTGTGTGTGTGTGAGCAGGTGCAGAGGCTCCGAAACGAAGAGGAAGGAAGCCCAAAAGTGAAAAGTTACTTTTGCTCCAGCATCAGCAGGACCAGCAAGGCTCAGGAAGTGAAATGTAAACACATAAAATTCTTTCATAAGTCTGTGTTTCTTGTACATCACCATAACTGCTCCTGCAAAGAACAAACCTTGATAACGATCCTCATTTTTCATTATACGTTTGTTCAGTTGCTACTATAAACAGCTGGACCTTGACAACTCAACAAGCCCTTTCTCTCACATTCAGGGACACCGCCGAGTCCGACAGGAAGAGAAAGAGGGCAGCAGATGACAAGTCCAAGAGTGGAGAGGAGGAGAAGAGGAAGAAGGAGGACAGCAAAGGAAAGGAGGCAGAGGGAAAGGAGCCTGACACCAAGAAGAAGAAGAAGGACGACAGCTCCTCGGGCTCTGATGATGAAGAGGCAGGCGCCCGGTTTAATATGATACCTCCTTATTTTAATCCTGTGATGAGTCGGTATGATGCTTTCATGCATGTCTTTGCATTCTTTTATTTGCAGAAAAACAAAGGCAGAAAGAAACACCAAAGCTCAGAAACGGACAAAGAAGCGCGGCGACGGAAAGCAGAGGAATTGAGAGAGTAGGTATACAAACGATGGCCGTCACAAGCTACAAGAGACTAAACTGATGTCCTTATAATGCTTATTCAGGTCTGATACAACCGCAAAACAGTCCAAACGTATTTAAATCACAGTTATATGAAGAGGAAAGTAGAAATTTGAGAAGAAATAACCAGAAAATGTTACATTACTTTAACTTGAGAAATAACTTGAACATTAACTGGCATAACATAATCAATGTGATTTGTTAATTATCAGCTTCTCATTTGACATAGTTTAATATCTAAAACAGTCATTCGGGAAGGAATGGATACATTTTTCTGACAAGGTGTCGTTATTCTGTTCTGCAGGCCAAACAAAGAGGATGGGAAGAAAAATGAAGAGCGGGCGGGAGCCAAGAAAAAGGGTGAGAACTGTAGATCAAATATGAAAATGCAGTTGGTAAGGAAACAGTGTTGACTGTCATTTTCAAGATTAGGGATCGGCCGATTATTGGCTGTGATCTCTCTGGTTAACCATGCGTTTGCCTAAATTTCTGACTGCATTGTTCACATACCTGCCTGTGTACAACATGTGATACTGGAGGTTTCCACTAGAGGGCACACCAGAGAGTCAGAACATAATAGATTACTGGATTTGCAGGCTGTAAACAACACTCCAGGAGGTTACTTTATTTTGAATTCTGAGATCATGGCAGAAAAAGTGACAGCAGGGACATGGTACCTGATATTTTAGGCCAGGAATGGGCAACTAGAGGCCCGGGGGCCACATACGGCCCGCACCCTCACTTGAAATGGCCCTCAGTACAACTACATGCATTTGAGCATGTAGTAGCAAATATTAAAAGTGCAGTGTAAAAATGCACAAAATTACTTCTTGCAATTAATGTTAGTCTGCTGTTCTTGCAGTGAAAAAAAAGAAATCACAGTAAGTGGTTATTTTTTATCCCCCCCAATGTTACGCTATGGAGAGGCTAGAGTGATGACATCAACAAAAAAAGACACAAAACAAACATAAAAAGACACAAAATGACCAAAAAAAGTGAAATCTTAAAAGTGCAGTGTAAAAATGCACAAAATGACTTCTTGCAATTAATGTTGGTCTGCTGTTCTTGCACTGAAAAAAAAGAAATCACAGTAAGTGGTTATTTTTTATCTGCTTCAAAACTGTTGTATTCCTATTTATACTGTTATACATGCATTTGACCATGAAATATGTTAAGTTACTGCACTGTAAACAAAGACACAAAACGACCAAAAAAAGACACAAAATGAACATAAAAAGACACAAAATGACCAAAGTGACCTGTGGTAGTGTCCATAAAAAATTGTGGCCCCCTCCAGCATTTAAGTTGCCCATCCCTGTTTTAGGCCCTTAAACGGTACACGTCATGAATAAAGGGAGTTCTAATACTGACGACTGGGGACGTCCACGTCAAGTAATTCAAATAGACGCAGGACATGCAAGGCAGCCATCATGTGAACGTGTAGTGAAGAGCAGGTATTTCTCCGGCCTCGAGTATTGTAATACCTGCAAAAAAAGATGACCACATGAGAAGAGCAATGGCTCTTTTATTTTAAGATAAAGTTATTTTTGGAATTTCAAACAAGGTTATGTGATTGAAAAGGTGTTTTACTGCAAATGTACAGTATATCGGTTCCAAATATTGGACATCAGTCTCCTTGATTACTCATCAGATGACATCAGTGTAGCTGAAACCATACAAACATTCTACAATACAGAATTGCACAATGAATGAAATGCAGATGCAGCCGGAAAAAAAACAACTTTCACAAATGCATATAACTGTTTTATATCCAAAAATGTGTTTTAGAAACTGATCATTCTTAAAGTCACACTGAAGCTGTTAGAAATAGTAACTTAAGTTAAACGATTTTCTCTTTTATTGTCCACAGAAATGTCAACTGACTTGAAGCTCCAGCGGCTGCACAGCGAAATCAAGATTTCCCTGAAAATTGACAACCCTGTAAGTTAGACCAACCACGGTCAGATCATAAATGTTTCACGTCTTCTACAAATTCATCTTCACTGACAACTTTGCAAATCAATGTTTGTGCAATTCCACCTTCATGCACTGAACTAACAAAGACAAAAGTGTCGTACTCTACTGTGAAGCTGAAAACTGTATAAAATCCATTCCTTGCATTTAAATGTTGTTTATCTTTCGAAGATCCACTTAGAGATTTATACATCCAGTGTTTTTATGACAAAAACAGTAAGTGGTCGTATAGGAAAAGCACTGTCACTCCAATTTTATCAACTGCTTTATATGATTTATCCATGCAGCATATTTATTTATTTGTTTATTTTTGGGCTCAGAAACAGTCTGATCATAAAAGTATAAACCAAGCTTTTTCATTTTGAGTGTCGGCGACACCAAAATTACCCAAGACACACATTTAGGACAAAGAAGTATGGTACATTTAGTAATAATTTCTCTATTTCCAGAGCCAAAAATATATTGAAAAAAGTTCTATTTAGTGGTGAACATTCGTCACATGTGATCTTTAACAAAAATAATTGTCCAGTATTCTTGTAATGCCCCAATTTCTGGTCAGTTTTCGTAATATTGTTCAACATTCTTCCTAAACCAAGGCTTCAGAAGTCTGGAAAATTTTGGATTAGGAACCATGAAAGTGCTTAAACGTTATTGAACTTTACTCTTAAAAAGCTGTACAAAGCTGCTTTACAGTGCCTGCTGCCTCAAGAGAGCATAAAATATAGTGCATGACTTGACCCACCCGGGACACAAGATGTTTGAACTGCTGCCATCAGGCAGACGGTTCAGGACACACAAAGCAAGAACAAAAAGATTTTTAAAAGTTTTTACCCTCCAGCCATGAAGGCCTTAAATGATGCCATGAGGACTTGTACAAATGTAGTTGTTTGATATGTTCTTTTCTTTGTTTATGTTTGTTTGTTGTTGTTAATTTTTTCTCCTGATTTTCATATTCCTATTATTCATTAGTTTTCACTTTTATTTATCTAGTTTTAATCTAGCACTGACAAGGAATGCACTTAATTTCGTTGTACATGCGACAATGACATAAGAGATATTCTATTCTATTCTACAGATCATTCCACATGCATAAGAAAAAACCAATTTGGTTCAAATCCTTGCACAAAATGATCATTATAATATATTTTTTCAGCGAAAATAAAAGTAGTAGTTCCTTCCAATATTGGGAATCATTGCATCAAAATTGCATAATCCTCCTCACCAGGATGTGAAGAAGTGTTTGGATGCATTGGATGAGATCGGCGCCCTCCAGGTGACGACTCAGCACCTGCAGAAACACAGTGAGCTCATCGCCACGCTCAAAAAGGTAAACTCGCTCACCCAGAACCCATTTAAAGTAGGACTGGTTCTAGTGGAGCAGCGTGTTTGTTCAGTGGTGACGAATGTTTTTTTTTATCCATCATACAGATCCGCAGATTCAAGGCCAGTCAGGACATCATGGACAAAGCCACCATGCTGTACAACAAGTTTAAGAGCATGTTTCTGGTGGGAGAGGGCGACTGTGTGCTCAGCCAGGTGCTCAACAAGTCTTTAGCTGAACAGCGGCAGCACGAGGAGGCCAAGAAGGGAGCGCTGAAGAAAGTGGAGCAAGCCAAGGAAAACAACCCAGGTAATATTTATTATAGAGGCAATTAGATCCTGACAGATATATCTGTTGACCAATATTATCGGCCTATATTGGCCTATCAAAGACGCATCGGTATCAGTGTATATGCTGTCCGATATGTGTCTTTTAAAAGAAACTTTTTTTATACGATATATACTGCAGAAAACGTTGCTCGGCATGATTTTTTTATTTTTTTTATTTTTAAAGTCTGAGTTATTTATTTTATTCCTATTTATTCTTTATTTTCTCAGTTATAATTATAGAATTTGCTGACAATTTAATAAGTCTTTTGTATAATAATGTTAAATATTATTTAATAAGGTTTGATGTTTGAGAAAGTAGCTCTCTGGATACATTTGCAGAGTGGTGTAAAATCGGTGAACAATTCACATAAAAAAAGGTTTATTTTCATTCAAGCTCAAAAAATTACTATATATGCCCCCATATTGGTTATCAATGAATTTCCCCCCTCGAAAAACAGTATTGGCATTGGTCTCTCTGGTCAATTTTTTTTTTTTTTTGATTACTTTGAAGTGACATGGTGAGAATATTACTTGTCGTCCCTGCTGCCTCTTTCAGGTGGCTGAAACAATTACAGAAAAATATACACAAAGAAAACAACCACTGTTGTGATAATACCTCTGATGAGATAAAATGACTGGAAATCACATTGATAATTGTTAATTCATTCTGGACATTTATTTTATGTCAGTGCAACACGCTTTTAGTAATTCTGCTTTGATTTTTATTTTATCTTTTATTTTTTATCTAACTGCAGCTTCTTGTTTGAACCTTTTTGGTCACATGGTTCACCATATCATAATGTGGTGTTATGGATCCAAGAGATGATCATGAGTCAGATGAATGGGTAAAGAGTCTTTGAGACGTTTTCTTCCTCTCTATGTGTGTTTTCAATGGTGTTACTGATGTCAGTGTAACTGCACTCATGATGTGAGCGGTTCGAGGTTTTGCGTACGTGGATTAGTGCTGGAGGTTTGGAGTATTTAAGTTCACTCAGACTGAAGTGAGCGCCTGTTGTCTGCAGCTCTTCATCTAACCAGCTCCCATTTCCTGCTTTTAACACCACTCTCTTGCTGTAGTTTAATATATCTTGTTGAAATGAAATGTTATTAGGAAAGACTTGTTGTCTTTGCTGATAAATTTTTGTTTAGCTATGAAGCACAGTTCTTGCATCACACACAAACACACACACACACACACACACACACACACATACATACACACTTGATATCACAAGGGCTTGGTATGGTCTGAATTTTTTTATTCCTGTGCAAGTGATTCAAAAAAGGGATAAATTAGCATTTTACATTACCGCTGGCTAATACAAATATGTTTTAAACTTCTTACATTTAGCAAAATGTGCCAAACTGTGCTATGCACAAAATAACTTTGCCTTAAATCAGACTGCAGTGCTGAAGTGGTGCATTCACACTTCAGATGGGCCCCTTTTACTGATTTGGGAAGTTGTTCTTCCAACCTCGGTGCATTTATGAGCTTAAAGCCACAATGTGGAAACTACATGGATGCAACAAAGAAGATTAGCTGTAAGACAGCAAAGAATACTGATCATGTAAGCTATTTAATATGGTTAGGAGAATCATTTTTTCATTTATTCTAAATGAATGCAGCACAAATTTTCTATTTCACAGTGTTACGTAAGTTAAAATGAACTTTTGAATCGACCCCATGATTCAGATGTCTATCAGAATTCAATGGATTGTTTCTTGGCCCACGCTGCATCCTGCCTCAAAGTTTCATGAAAAGCGGGTCAGTAGTTTCATAATTCTGCTGACAAACCACAAAATATTTAATCAAAGAGCAGAATAACGTCACAGACTGACGACATTTGATGCTGAACCTTTGGTGCTTTGGATTTGGTCGCAGAAAGCCTTAATTTAATTTCCCTTACCTTATTAATAATCACTATAAAATGTCACGGTACAAAAGTCAAAGAAAGACATTAAATCATGCACCAGCTGAGCTGTTATTGTAAGGGAGAATTCTGGTCTAGTTTGTGGTTTTAAGGTAGCATGATATAATTTTTGATGCAAAAGAGGCATGACCCAACAACGTGTAGTGTGTGTATCCATGTTGTCTCATAACGCCAATTGTCCCTTTACCACAGACGCCAATTTGGCTCTGTCCCAAACCCACATTATACCAGGTGACATCAGTTAAGAACTAAAACACATTTTCAAGTAAGTGTTACTGTTTATCTCTAACAAGATTGTCTATAAAGTTGAAGCATCATTTTTCAGAACGGTTTCTTTCTAAAAAAAAAAAAAAAAACATTACCCATGAATCAAAAAATTTCTTTCTGAAATATAAAACATTTAACTGTATTATACAGCATTAAATAAGTGACCTGATCCAGAGAAAAGTATTAATTAAATGCACCATGGCCCTCACAATTCCACTGCTGGTGCAACATTTCTGCCTTGAACCAGATGTGTTAAGAAGCTAAATTAAGGAGCCATGATTTTTTATTTCAGCACATTAGAACAGTTGGTACAGTGATCAATGGCTCAGCTGGTCAGGTGATAGAGCTGCATCATAAGGCGTGTCTGCTGGTTATTGGCAAATCAATTTTGACCAGCTGAGTCAATTATGAAAACCGACCAGACAACAGAGACATTGAAGCTCTCAGTGAGTATGTCCCATCCCTTCCAGGAGGACATCATACGATCTCTGTGGTTAACATTCTCAGTAGAGTGCCAGAGCCACATCCTCTATTGACCCACGGTATTAATGCACGTACTACGCTCCATCCCACTAAAATAAGCTTCTCTGTGAAAGGCCCCATTCTGCAGCAAGGCATGCCAAATGGATGGAAAATCGTGTTTATCTCAGTAAGGTCGTGAGCTCAGCGGGTGTCATCACATGCTCCTGAGCGTCTGTCTCTGTGCGGTGCTTTAGGTTGTGTAGTGATGTTCTGTCTGACTGAGTCTGTGTGTCTCTCTGTTCACCGCCTCAAGACAAGTTGACGAATGGTGATATCAGCCCTGAAGAGAAGAGGCAGGAGACGGAGAAAGAGAAGCTTCTTGAAGACACACCAGTGGGAGAAAATAACAGGTAGTTCACCCAACACATACAAAGGAAAACACTAGTGTAAACCTATTATGTTCTCTATTTTATTTATTCATGACAAGGAAAATAACAGTTACATGAAGAGTGCATTCAAAAAAAGTAGAAAGTAAACTAAGCATTCCTGCTGCTTTATTTTTTTTTCTCTCTTCTTTTCTTCTTTAACATATAGCACTCCTGTAGCAATGACAGTTGGCTCTTAAAGTTATGTACTTACTTGATTCCTGTCGTCTATGTCTAGTACCATCAGGTTGAATGCACTTATTGCATGTCGCTTTGGACAAAAGCGTCAGCTAAATGACATGTATTGTAATGTAATGTATTGTTGTCATGAGACTGTGACCAGAAACAACTGTAGGTACACAAAAGTTTGCAAAACTATGAAGAAAAAATGTTTAACACAAGCACTTACCCCCAACTGCTCCAGAGTTCATGTACCAGCCGGCTGTTTTTTCTTGTCCTGCTGCTGTAAACTTTCAAGTAAGGCTGAAAATGCTCTGATGGGGAAAAAAAGAAACCTTTATTGAAACCTATATTGAAATGTAAAGTCTGCTTATAAAGTGTTGCATTGGGGGGATAAAGTTCACAATATGACGTCACTCAAACGGGCCGTTTAATTGACACTCCCACACCGCTGTTCAATCCTGCACTAATCTCTGCATCACCTGATTTGGTGTGAATGCAGCTTTGTACACTTACAGTATCAAAGCCACACCATACAACCGGAAAGATAAAACAAAATTGCCGGTGGTGACTCACTCTGCCCCAAGACCGTTGGTTCCCATAGAAGACGTAAATCTTTTAAGATTGACTTTTTTTTTTAAAATGGGGTCAGATGTTTCCTAAATTGACTGGGTATTGCAAAGGTCTCAGGTTTGTTGATTAGAAGCACAAGGTTAAAAACACAACCCGAGAAAAAAAGACTGATCTCAATGCAGGCCTTTATTTATCTCACAGGTAAAGTTATGCAGCACTGGACTCAGACTGACACAGCTCACGCAGGATCCCAGTTAGAATGAGTCATGATTTCTGTAATAATTCACATTTAATCCTTTACAGTAGTTGGACTTAGAAGCAACTGAATTCCATTGGCCAGTTATCTATGACATGGACAGGCCAACAGCTGTTAAAGTCTCGTTCGAAGGTTGTGATACACAGTGGGTGTGTGTGTTGTTCTTACAGGCATGCATCAATGAGCTACAAAGCCTGAGCAAGGTAACATACTGAGAATATAAACTGTGCTGTCTCAGGCCTGTGAGAAAGAGAAAAGCTACAGTGCAGCAAAACACATTGACTACTGCCTTCTTATAATTATTCAAATATAACCATATTGTAGTTTTTAGCAAATGTTACTCGAACTGCAGTAAACTGTGTTTTTGTCTGGGACTACTGTAAGACATGGGCTGCTGTGGCTGGCCCAGTTGGTAGAGCGTTCGTCCAGTGATTGGAAGGTTGGTGGTTCGATCCTCGACCATGGCAGCCTACATGTCGAAGTATCCTTGAGCAAGATACTGAACCCCAAATTGCTCCCGTTGCGTTCATCGGTGTGTGAATGAATTCCCACTGGTGGCAGGTGGCACCAGTGTGCCCTGGTAGCCTCGGCCACCAGTATGAATGTGTATGTGAATGGGTGAATGAGCGTAGTGTAAAGCGCTTTGGATAAAAGCACTTTATAAGTGCACCCCATTTACCAAGACATGTAGTTTGTAGTTACAGCACCAGGACAGTGTGTTTGGGATTGACTCACAGCAACCATGTCCATTATACTAAAAGTGTCACCCATTGAAACTATTATTAATTGGAGGTTTATGGCTCAGAAGAAGAATAAACACCAGCCTCCCATTACAGTGTTAACCTATTTCTTTATTCTTTGATTGCAGTGCCCCAAAAATGCAGGAAGAGTCCACTTGAGAAGACGCTGAAGAAAAGAGAAGACAACTGCTGCTGTACTTAGACTGGGCTGACCAACTACGACCTCCTGTCCAGTACCTTTTTAATGACTGACCACTGGTTTCCAGTTTACTGACAGTTTCTGTCAGCATTGCTGCTTAAAGATTTAAGTACATCAAACCCCCTCCACTCCCCAGATAAAGACTGACTGCATATTTTATTTTTTTACTTTGTGTAATCTTTACCTTTCACACACCTGTTGAGTCTGACTAATGACTGTGTAAAGAGGAAGAACTTGTAGATCTGTAGCACTTAGATCTTAATGAGCATGCTCACAGAGACGAGGTTAGTGCCATTTGGTCCTATTTTTCATATAGAGTAGGTGGCTTTTATTGTACTCAGTAATTTAATTTGCATTAAAATTGTTTTTGGATCAACAGTTTGATTTTAATCCACTTACTGAGGTTGCACCGCCTAAAGACAGGTTTAGTTGTAGTTAGAAGCACCGTCATAATGTCTCATAATACTGGCTGCATTAACAACTAAAAGATTAACAAACAGGAAATCTCAAAAGTTTGCCAAAGTTTATTCTGCCAAGTTTTCTCAAACACGTTAAACTCTGTTTTAAAAGTTTTGTTTTTAACGTAGATGTAAATAAGAGTATTTTTGTGCCTGTCTGATGACCTGTTTCAACATCCAATAATAAAGTAGAACATACATGTATAATACTCTGTTTTCTTTTTGATTGCACAGAAATCATGCAGTTCTCTCCAACATTAGCACAGAGCACCTCACACAGAGCTCAACTCCAGTCTTAAATTTATGAAGTTTGACATTTTTTGGTTTTGCCTGTTTCACCATTGGGAATATTGCTGAGTTTGATTTGTTCCATTAGCTACTCGTGATCATATCAGTTTCCTCAATAAGCCTCTTACGATGAATGATGGGGTTATTTCACAAGAGATTTCTGTATTTTAGGCTGCTCTCACCACTGTAAAAACAAAAAAGGCATAATTTGTCATATATACGCAACATTTTCATTAAAGTTTCATTACCTGTTTTCAGGCTGCTGTCAGTTAAATCTGATCAAACCAAGCAGTCTGATCAAAACAATCTTAATAAGGCAGATCAGCTGAGCATTTGACTGTTTGGCCTAATTCCAATCTCTGCAATTCACCACCTTTGAGACACTTTTCCACAAAGTCAGAGGGCTTAAGGCCGACCCACTGTCAAATCGTCAAGTGCATGAGGGTTCTCTCATCCTGGAAACGTAAAGAAAAAAGTTCTGGTAAACAAGGAGGATTGGCACATCGGTGTTTACAGTGGCATACTGAATTTACACAGAAACACTACACTAACCTTGAGGATTTAAGATCCAACATAAAAACACAATCCGAGGAATGCAAGCATTGGCTATTTCACACATCTAAATTAACCATCTTTAAATTTTGCTTTACTTGAAATAGATTTTTGGACATTTTCTCATCCAATCAGTAAGGCAAAAGCCTGGTAATGTTAAAATCAAAGATCTGATCTCTGAATGCTTTTAAATCCACACTGAAAAAGCAAGGAATTGAATCATCCAGGTTGTTTTAGCTGACGTTGATTTCATGATTTGTATTGTACTTTTAGCATTTTTAGAGTCATAGACCACTATGTGTTGTAATATTATCTGTGTCTTGTGTCTGTTTTGTTTTGTCTTGTTCTTTATTTGTGCTACTTTTCTGTCTTGGCCAGAAAAAAGAGATTTTTAATCTCAATGGGACCTTTCGTGGTTAAATAAATGTATAATAATAATAATAATAACTAGGACTGCAAGCAGTACTGAACGGGCCCTCGCAGTACACATGTGTCGGGGCATGCTGCCGTCGGGGTGTGTGCGTTACAGGGGCCAGTCTATACCACCCCTATGAATTTCATTTCCTTAAGTGTTATAGTGTGGCCACGGTACCAAATATGAGATTAGACTGCCACCACATTGCCACCTAGGGGCCGATCAATAAAACCTTAAAGGGTTATCCCCAGGAGGGTATTGACAATAATTGTACCAAGTTTTGTATAATAATGCACAAACTCTCCCTTTAATCCTCATACAGTGTCTGAAGGAGGACTCTTAACTGATATGTATAAGTTAGAAGAGGCAGGTAGCAATGGTGGAAAGTAACTATGTACATTTACTCAAGTACTGGACTTAAAGTAAAATTTTGAGGTACTTTTATGTACATTTTATGTAACTTTATACTTCTACTCCACTACATTTTGAGACATATATTGTACTTTTTATTCCTCTACATTTAGCTGACAGCTTTACTTACTTTTCAGGTCAAGATTTAAAATGAAAAACATGATACATTTAAAATGATTACCCATTTTTATAAATTAAACCACCTAAAAGTTTATTAGGTAGTTACAATGAGCGGAGTGGAGTCATTTCACAGTGTGGTATTAGTACTTTTACTGAAGTAAAGGATCTGAACACTTCTTCCACCACTGTCTTTTTTACTTCTTTACTTTTTTTTTTACATACATTTTTTTTTTCTTTTTTATTATTTATTTATTTATTTTTTAAATAGTTTTTTTTGCGTTTCTGCGCATGCGCGGCCTTTCCGGCTTCTGCGCATGCGCGGCTTTTCGCCGCGTCTGCGCATGCGCGTTTTTTGCGGTTCTGCGCATGCGCGGTTTCTCGCCGATTCTGCGCATGCACAACCTTTTGCGGTTCTGCGCATGCGCGGCCGTTCTGGACAATGCGCATGCGCAGAAACCGCGCATGCGCAGAAGCGCTGGAAAAAAAATAAATTCTTCTACAGTGGTAGAAGAAGTGTTCAGATCCTTTACTTCAGTAAAAGTACTTATACCACACTGTGAAATGACTCCACTCCGCTCATTTTAACTACCTAATAAACTTTTAAGTGGTTTAATTTATAAAAATGGGTAATCATTTTAAATGTATCATGTTTTTCATTTTAAATCTTGACCTGAAAAGTAAGTAAAGCTGTCAGCTAAATGTAGAGGAATAAAAAGTACAATATATGTCTCAAAATGTAGTGGAGTAGAAGTATAAAGTTACATAAAATGTACATAAAAGTACCTCAAAATTTTACTTTAAGTCCAGTACTTGAGTAAATGTAGACAGTTACTTTCCACCATTGCTACCTGCCTCTTCTAACTTATACATATCAGTTAAGAGTCCTCCTTCAGACACTGTATGAGGATTAAAGGGATAGTTTGTGCATTATTATACAAAACTTGGTACAATTATTGTCAATGCCCTCCTGAGGATAACCCTTTAAGTTTTTATTGATCGGCCCCTAGGTGGCACTGTGGTGGCAGTCTAATTTCATATTTGGTACCGTGGCCACACTATAACACTTAAGGCAATGAAATTCATAGGGGTGGTATAGACTGGCCCCTGTAATGCACACACCCCGACGGCAACCTCTCATTGAAAAATAAAAACTCAGTCAGCCAAATAGTAAAGTGGTCTAGCAGACTGATTGGTGAGCCACAGCTCAACGTGGAGACCTTGTACACAAAACAATTACAGCGCATTACTGGTTCAATTTAAAATGACAGTTCCCATCCATTGCACAGAGTTTCAGCTCCTCCCCTCTGGGCGTAGGTTTACAATCCCTAGGTGTAGAACAAAAAGACACAAAAACAGTTTTGTCCCTGCTATGCTTTGCACAGGTGTTTATTTATTGTTGCTTTTATGTATGTTTTTACTATTTCTATATATACATTTTAACCTTTATCTACGTGTTTTACAGCCAAAACAAGTTTTATTTTATTTTGTTTCTTTTTCTGTCTTCTTTTTTTTTTTGCTATTCGTATTTTAGTTTACATAAATATGTAAGTATAGTCTGGACCTCTAAGAACTTTTAATAATTTTTAATTTAACTTGCCATTTCTTAACTCCCACTGTCTTAAGTTGAATGATGTGTGATATGTGCCTCTTTTGTGTGTGTATGAGGACTCTATTTGTACCCAGAGGTAGATTTTGTTTGCAGTATGAAGTAAATAACATAGATAAAAAGATAAAAAAACATGATAATGATAATGAATTTCATTACCTAAGTCTTATGGTCTGGGCAAAGTGCCAAATATTAAATTAGACTGCCACCAGAGCACCACCTAGGGGCCGATCAATAAAACCTTCAAGGGTTATCCTCAGGAGGGCATTGACAATAAGTATACCAAGTTTGGTGTTAATCCGACCAACCGATTTGGAGATATAAAATACTTCAATTTAAAGAGCGCCACCTAGTGGTCATCGGCCAAAATTTTGCACAGAGCCTCAGGGGCTCATAGGGAAGTAGGATCTTGAGTTTCATGTCATTCAGACACACCAATGTGGTGTGTCTGAATGACAACTTCGTGTTTTGTGTTTAAAATAGCGCCACCTGCAGGAAGTTGTTATTAATAACTTGAGTATTCTTTGGGTTATCAAAATTATTTTAATAACTTTTTGTTTTGAGGGTCCATAGATGCTGTGTGCAAAGTTTGGTGCAAAACGATGAAATTGCCTAGGAGTTCGAAAAAGTATGTTTACGACATTTTGCAAATTTGCGGGAAAAAAACTCTAGGTGAAAATGGGCGTGGCCTATATCACGAGATTCAGCACAACTCAGTGAATGCCTGGATATAAGGTTTTTGAATGTGCAATAAAGTATGTGGGAGTTATTAGCCAAAACGCACTCTTTATTATAGCGCTACCTAGTGGTGGAAATTCAGGATGACAATAGATTATACAATTTTTCGCCAGGTGTGACTTATATTTAAAGTTTCATGAGTTTTGGGGTATGTTCAGGCAATGAAAAATGCGATAATTTGGGAAGAAGAAAAAAATAATAATTCGAAATACAATAGGAACCTCGCAGGTTGTTGCCTGCTCGGGCCCTAATAATAAATCATGTCAGTTCCTATAGTGCCATAAAATAAAATAAAAAGACCCGAACCCAGGCTATACCAGGTGACATCAGTTAAAAGGATTCAATTCCACCTACTGCAAAAAATTGTAAAATGCTAAAGGTTTGTGAGGAACCACCTGAAGATCCACAGGCCAGTAAAACACAGTTTCCAGTAAATGTTACTGTTTATTCCAAACAAGATCATCTGTAAAGTCATAGCATAATTTTACGGAACGCTTTCTTTTTAAACAAAATATACATTTCCCAAAAATCCAAGCATTTCTTTCTGAAATATAAAACATTTAACTGTATTATACAGCATTAAATAAGGGAGCTGATCCAGAGGAAAGCATTAGTTAAATGCACCACGGTCCACATAAGGAAAGGCCAGGAACTCTCCAAGCTTTTTGCCCTCAGCGTCGTAGTGCAGCATCCGGAAGCATTTGTCACAAAAGAGGCACGGGTCACTGGGAGCGTACTGGTCGTTGGTAGTAAACCATCTGGGGAAAAAAAAAAGGGTGTTAAACTTGTATTCACAGCTTGAGAATACTAAAGCTGGTTATTTCCTGCTGATTTTTACTCACCTTCCAATATAGAGGTGGCAGACGGCACACTTCTGGGTGATGATTCTGTTCTTGTGTATGAGAAGTGGATACAGCTTCTTGTCCAGGCAGTCGCTGCTATGGCTCAGTCTGTTATGAATCGAAAGAGATTGAAAAAGGACACATTTGTGATCTCGAGAGCTGCTTACAGGCAAACAATAAATCCGCTCAGGCATCACCACATGTATTAGTTCTGTAAAGTCTTGTGAGAGCAGTCAAACGAATTGCTTTATTTTAAAGGCTTGTAGCAATAACAGAGATTCAGAGAGCATCATGCCACACCACCATGTATAATTGCTGTAGTAGTACAGTTTGATTAGGTAGAGGGCATGATCAGGGGTTTGATCGTGACATTTTTCAGACCAGCATGTGCTTGTAACTCAGAACAAGAATCTAATTCATAATTAGTTGCAACAAGATGAAATGACTCCCGAGAGCTGCATTTGTAGTTTAAAGTTTGTACTTCATGAATCTGACAACTTGGTGTTTCTGATACTAGCAGAACAGCAGCGAAAGATAATTAAGATTTGTTGAGATGAGCAAGAAGCACTAACAAATCTAGGTGCACAGAAGTAAGCTTAGGTTTGACTAAACTCATGATGGATGTCACTTTTTGTCAATACTCTTTGTATATGTATTTAAGGAGTCACATCACAGCCTGTAGAATAAGAGATCAAACGTCTTCAGCCACACCAGAAGCTGACTTTTACAAACATAAACCTGCTTGTGGCATTAGAAAGTCAAAGTTTCAATGAAGTCATTAGGATTCATCCTCTTTGGGAAATGAGTTTCTATACCAAATATTGTTTCAATCCATCTTATATATGCAGAGATATTTCACTGGATAAGAAATGGACATACTATTGGCACTGAATTATAAGTCAGTGGCATGAATAACCACAATACTTGATTCAGAAGGTATTTTGGCACTTTTTTTTCTCCACAATATTTTTATTTTATTTTAAATTTATAACACTTCGACATACAGCTTTTACATTCGTGTGTCGTCATTCAACTTCCATATTCTAAGATAGCTGCATTTACATAGACAGAATAATAAAAACAAACAAAACTTCAAACAGGTATGCTCCTCCTGTTAAAGGAAATGGTAATCTATATACAATTGAGTATCGTTTGGAATTGGTGTGAATTAAAACACATTTATAGAAAAGCAATGTGAATCTGACAAGATCGGAATCTGCATTGTCCACAAAGACTAGTTATCCACTTCTTCTAATAGTGGGGCGGATTAGCTCAATATTTTACACCAATCGTTCACTTTGTGATAAAAGCATGAAATTTGGTAGATGTGTTGGTGAATATGTTTCCAACAAATCTGGATATTGGGCCACCTCAAAAGCACCCCCTAGTGGCCGTGGCAGGCATTTGTTATACGAATAAATCAATAATGAATAAAAACTGCCCTTTTAATAATACCAACTGGTGATGAATTGTATATTGTTGGAAAGCCTGATTAGTCACCTTTACAACGAGGTACAGCTTGTAAGGATCGTGCATTCATGGAATGAGCACAGGGCTAATATTTTAAGAAATAATTTAAATATTTTTTTTAATTTTAACGAAGAAAATGACTGCTATGGCCACTAGGGGGCGAATTTGCGATGGTCTAACATACAGATTTGTTTGAAACATATCCACCAACACATCCACCAAATTGTGTGCTTCTATCACAAAATAAACAATTCTTGTGATTTATTGAGCTAATCCACCCCACAGGGGATGCACATTTTTGGGGGGTGCTACCCACACGTTTAGCCCCGTTGCTCATTCCATGAATGCACGATCCTTACAAGCTGTACCTCGTTGTAAAGGTGACTAATCAGGCTTTCCAACAATATACAATTCATCACCAGTTGGTATTATTAAAAGGGCAGTTTTTATTCATTATTGATTTATTCGTATAACAAATGCCTGCCACGGCCACTAGGGGGCGCTTTTGAGGTGGCCCAACATCCAGATTTGTTTGAAGCATATTCACCAACACATCTACCAAATTTCATGCTTTTATCACAAAATGAACGATTGTTCAGCTAATCCGCCCCACTATAAGTCTTTAATGTAGTTGATGAAAGGGCTCCATATGTCCTCAAATACATGCTGTTTAGCCTTTAATATGTAAGTTATTCTCTCTAAAGGAAGGCTTGCTAACATCTGTCTTATCCATTGAGTAGTACTTGGTCTATAAATCTTTATCCACAATAATGCAACACATTTCTTAGCATAAAGCAAGCTGAGGTCTATAAATGTCCGCTCATTCCTACTATAGTTGTGTTTCTCTGGGTATAAACCAAACAAAAAAAGTTTAGGGTCTAGTAAAATTTGTTTTGAAATAACCTTCTCGACTATAGCTCTTACCTCCTCACAGAACATTTTAATCTTTCTGCATTGCCAAATGCAGTGAACCAAAGTTCCTCTGGATTCCATACATTTCATGCATACATCTGGTATATTTTTATTATATCTATTTAAATCCATCTGTGTCACATATGTTCGCATTAACCATTTGTCCTGTATAAGTTTAAGATGTGTACTCACATTTTGGTTTGAACAAATGGTGTGCCTCCAGCAATCGCACCAGTCCATTTTGCATTTCTGATAAAATTTTGCGGCCATATCTTTGTCCGTGGTATCGTATTGGATATCGGGAACGGAGGACTTTCTAATTCTTATTCAAGTAGCTTTATTGGCATGACCATAACGAAATACAGTTTTGCCAATATCACTGTTTTGGCAAAATTTCACCTGTATTGGTATCAACCTTTAAATGTCTTGAAGTTCGACATCCCTACACAAGATACTAAAAAACAAGAATACATATTTGAATATGAAAACATGGTTTAAAACATCATAAAAGACAAGTAAATCAAGGGTCATAAAATAATTCTGGTAAATAGCCTATCACATAGCCACACATGATTTACATTATGTGCGGCAGTAACAAAGAAGTGGCACCACATATTCGAACAGCTGTTGAACAATAACGAGAAAAAAAACACACAGCACTGACCTGACGTCTGTAATGATGACGAGATGTTCACAGTCTCCCTGATGACAGTAGAGGTACGGGAAGCCCACTTTCAATTTCAGATCCTCAAATCGTGTGTCCTCCATCTTGGCCTGACTGAAGGATGGGAAGTTGCGGGACTTTGCCCATTCAATGGTAGTCCTGTATCGTAAACAGGCAGAGGGTACATCATCAACATAAGGGGTAGGACTCGATAAGTTTTTTTACTTCTTCCTACTCCCTTTCGAGCTTGCAGAAAGTGTGTTTTCTCAATTTTTTTTTTGCTTTTTTGTTTCGTTTTTTATTTATTCATCTATTAATATTTAAACTTGTTTTTTTTTGTGTTGTTTTTTTTACTTGCTTGCATGTTCGACATAAAGACAATCAAAAAAAAAAAAAAAAACATGATCAAAGACATGTCTGTTCATTTTAAACTTACATGTGACTTTAACCTTCCCGTATCTGGTAGCTTCCATGTTTATCTGTCTATAACACTGATTCCAAAAAGTCGGGATGTTGTCTTAAATGTAAATAAAACAAAGTATGATCATTTGTTAATCATTTTTTAACATATATTCAATTAAAACTGTACAAAGACAACATATTTACCCTTTCAAAACGCACGTGCCTACCAGAAGGTAGGAGTAGGGGTCGGGTTGCACCAAATAATTGTGGGTTTTGTTTTAGTCACATGCTGTACAAACATCACATCAGAAACTACAAGACGTTACCTTTCAAATGAGGCCTCATAAATGTAAAAAAACGGAATTCTCATTTTGTTTTTAATTACCTTTTCAGAGTATCCCAACTTCCCAGGAATCAGGGTTGTATTTCTGGGAACACCACTTCATAATTTGTCCAATAACATCTTCCCACAAGTTTTGGCGTAGTTTCAAAGTGTAAGTGTAATGTTCCGCCATAAACTTTTCTAGGAACCGTTTCTGATGAATGATTATTTATTTAGTAACTGTAGCTGAAAGTTCAGTAGGCAAAGATATCTTGATCTGAATCAGAATCACAAGGAGTCAATAAATATCCTCTGAAACAAAGTCTTTGTTCATGCTGCCATTTGTAACTTATGAATAAGCTGCAATGTCGTAACAGCACTACAGTGGCTTTTGTCCACAGTGTTCTTATTGGCAGGTCAGCTTTTTGCAACTGGCATTGTCAATGTTTGTACTCAAATGATTAGTCTAAAGATGGGCTGTAAGAGACAACTGCTAAGGCATTTCAGTGAAAGTTCATAGGTTCTGGACTCTATATGGAAAGTTGTTAAAAAGAAAGCCAAATTCTTCTTACACATTCCAGTTGACCACAAAACCATAACATAAATTTAATCAAAACCAAAACATATTTCAGTAATTTAATCATTATTATTACAGATATTGCTATGCTATCCTGGTTTATTTTGACAAAAAATTAAATGAGATGTGTAGTGTAGAACAAAGGGATTTTGATCAAATATCTTTTTTTTTCTTTTTTTTTTTACAACAGACACTTTTGTTGCACATGATGCATTCAAGGACTAACAGGAATTTGAAAATCCAAAGATTGCTTCTGTTTTTACAGTTTGTGTCTAAGATAAATGGTGGGATTTTAGAGATCCAGGTGTTCGGATCGTACCACAGGTGAAAATCTCCTTTCCAGGAGTCATTCTGGAACAACTGCAACTCTGACCTTCTCTGCGCACCAATGTAATGTAAAACTTACATGCTGATGTCCTGACACTCGGGGTACCGCATGTCATTGTAGAAAACTCCTTCGAAGAAAAAGAAGGCTGACTTGTAAAGATCCTGAAACACAAAACATGAAAAACATCATATCATGGTTTTAAGAGTTGGTCTTGGGTGGTGTGCAAATAAGGACAGAATAAATACCAAACAATACTTTTAATATATATTCTGAAATATGTTCAGAGCTTGCTTGTAATTTCAAATGATTAAATGTATGTTTTCTCACTTTGCTGATGAACTCTGGCGCCAAGTTCGGCGTGTTACTGAACTCCCCGCACACTTGCAGGTCGCTGACACAGCAGATGGCGTCCCTGAGCTCCACCAAGCTGTGGGAGCCCGTCATCAGCAGAGTTATGTGGGGTCTGATGTAGACAAACTATAGACGAAGTAAAAATGTCAATACAATGGAGAATTACATTTTGTCATATTTGTAGGGTTTCTGGCACCCTATGAGGTGAAAGCTCACTTTATCAAATGTAGCTGGGTAGTAAATGTTGATGCTTAGAATGATTTCTCCTTCAGGAACCATGTCAGCCGCTTCTTCTGGTTTCCTACCAAGAGTTAAACGCTCCTGGGAATCACAGAGAAGATATTGTATAAAGATAAGAGAAAGGTCCAGCACTTCCTCTGTCAAACAGAACAATATTTATTGTATTCCAATGGACCTACCAGTTCATCTGCGTAGAGGTCGTGTCTGTTCTTACTGGCTTTTAGAGCAGCTCTGTGGTCTTGTTTCCTTTTTCTTTGTCTGTTAAAAACATATCACAAAGCATTTGATTTGTTTACATGTTGTTGGTTTATCAGAGACACAATAAAGTTGTGTAAAAGAGTCATACATTAATGTTTTCAGCATTGGGTCTGCAGGAACAACTTCTGTATCGGGCTGCTGATCCTCAGGATAGCAACGGAGCGAATCAAGACTTGAAAGGAAAATACGAAAACAAAGTCATGTAAATAGTTTGCAAACACGGTCAATTCTGACATAAGGAAGACTTTAACAGCAAATATAAAAAATAATATTTTCTTTGCTACAATGTACTGTAGCACGGTAAAGCAAAGTGAAAAACACAGTCAGCGTGCACAAAACTGTACAGTCATATGATAAATCATAGTAAGACAATATAAGTCACGTTTCATAATGTCAAAAAAGGTTGTGTCCATTTTTGTTACTCACACATCTGCTGTCTAGGTGTTTAGGTATACATAACTAAAGAGAAATTAGCTCATTTAAGGCAGGTGAAATTGAAGTAAAGGAACCACATATGTAAACAAATAAGATGCAAATAAAAAAGATGATTTCACATAAGGCAGTTAATGATGTCATACAATGTGGATAAAATGGCAAATAAAATAATAAATTATTGATTTTAAAACAGATAAAAATGCTAAATATTATGTGAATATTTAGAAAAAACGAAAATAATTAAAACAAGTAATGACTATTAAAGCTGAAAAATAACATATCAGTGCATTCATGAATAGTATTTGATAATACAACATTACTTTAACTTATTTGTTAACTGTATTTTAATGTTATATACTAATGTTTTATACTTTTGTACTTAAATTGAACGTACTACAGTGATATTGCTAACGTTACTTTAATAGGCTAACGTTAACATTACTTCTTCTACCTTGGATATTTTAGTCTATTTGCTTTAGTGGTTTGTGATGTTTTATAAACTGTGTTACAAACAGTCATTTTGTCAATTTTTTTTTTTTTTTTTGCCTAAATCATCTCCTCATGACGCAGACTACCTATGGTAAAATCGCCTCCATCCTCAGTTGATCAGATCATGTGATTTTACCCCTTTAAGATAATGGCCTATGTCAAGTGTGTGACTTAAGCAGATTTATTATGCCTAAGTCAAAATAAAATGTGACTTATGCAATTTTTGAACATGCCTTTGTGACCTTAGCAAGATATGGCAACACTTTATTTTGAAGGTGTTTACTTAAGAGTGACATGAGCGTGTCATAAACACGACATGGGATGTGTCATGAACATTAATGACACTTTGAAGTAACATTAATACTCATGATACTTGTCATGTCATGTTTCTGACAGGCTTGTGTGACTATTATGTAGACCTTCAAAATAAAGTGTTACCATATCTTGCTTAAGTCACAAAGGCATGTTCAAAAAATTGCCTAAGTCATTTATTCCTCTTAAGTTACATAATTTACACACAAAATTTACTCCCTTGTTACATTCTTTTTGAGTGAAATGATCAATAAATGTCATATGTTACACTTCTGGTGAAGTTTTTTGTGTGTCCTGCAAAACTTGAAAACATGAGTTAGGCGATTATTTTAACAGAGTGACGAAACGAGAGGCGGGAAAATGAAAGAGAAACTATAAGAACCATTTTTATGAGACACAATTCATGTTTTCTGTGTGAAAATGATGAATTTGTTGCCAAACGTTAGCTAACTGTGCTAACCGTTAACGTTACCTGCAGATGGACTTGATGTCCGCCATGGTCTCCGCACTGACCCCCATCTCTTTAGCAAAGTTAGCATTAAACGTGCTCTCGTCGTCCTGCTGGTAGGAGTAGTAACTCGGCTTCAGGGTTTTCAGCCATTCCTTTCTGAAAGAGCCGATATGAAATACTTTGGTGTTAATATCAGTGTATTCATGATCTGGGATGTTGCTGTTAGGCTCCGTCGCCATGTTTTCCTGGATGACTAGTACTACATTTGAGCGGTGAGGATCATGGGTAATGTAGTTTTTGGACTAGGGGCAAAAAGCAATTGCGGGGCCATGAAGGTGATTGATTGATTGATTGATTGATTGATTGATTGATTGATTTATTTATTTATTTATTTATTTATTTATTTATTTATTCACGAAATTTCTGGATTTTTTTCTGTGGAATCTTTCTTTTTATTTTTTATTTATTTATTATTTTTTTACAAAATATACTTCTATACTGAAGAGCAGCATGCTATTACAATTGAAATATCTGAAATATAGTCCATAATATGTGATAATACTTGAAAGTTACAATTCACATGATGAATGTGGGTAAACGTTACGTGATTTGTCATTGTGTTCACATAAACGTCAGATTGGAGGTAAAATAAACTTAACTCATTATGGCACCAAAAAAATCTATAATAATGTATTTCTTTTTTTGATAGTGCAAAACAGACAAAATGGAAAATCCACCCAAATGCCATTGCACAAATAATGCACAATCATATTGTTTTTCAGCAAAGTATTATACAACTGCAAATATTTCATGATGTGTCTGTTATCAGTGTCTTTGAGAGTAGGGCTGATCGATATGGACCAAAAGTCATATCCCGATATATTAAGGCTGAATATCGATATAAGATATATATCCCGGTACTTTTATCGCAAAGTGAGAGCAAATGTTCAGTCAAAGTGAAAGCCAAATTTGACATGTCACAAGTAGTTTTATTGAAACCGTTTATTTAAGTGAACATAAATACTGTTTATGAAATAAAATAGGCCAATCTTTTTCTGAAATAAATATATTTATATGAGAAAAGAATAACAAACATTGCAAAAGAACTAAATATGAAAAACCCTAGTAAGGGTAGCATTTATATATAAAGCAGCTTGTCTGGAGCAAGGATCACAGTTCAAATTTGAACTTTATCGATATATGCGATTATTGTCTAATTCTATATCACATTTAAATTCTATTGATATATTTTTCATATTGATATATCGCCCAGCCCTAGTTGAGAGGGCATCCTTTTGTCTTAAAATGCATTAAAACAGATGAGTAAAAAATTACTTGTTTCACAGTGACAGAGGCTGGCCACACTTTCATATTTGACTTATGATAAACTGCTTTAACTGCTTGTGCAGACTTTTTAAAACCAATGCTAATTCATTCAGATTTTTTCTATGACGTGCATTTAAAGGAAAAGCGTCACGAAGAAGCTTAAAACAGTAGATTGTTGAGCAGCAGTGGAAACGACAAAAACCACCAAAAATAAATAGTTAGGCAGGGACATCACATGAATGCAGATAGACCAGAGATGTTGACCAAATCTACGTAATACATTCCTTGTGCTGTCAGAGTAGTTACACCAGTACTGAATGGAGCAGCTCGAGGAATTTGTGAAATGGTAATGTGTGATACAAACCAGTTGGACGGCATCGCCATTGTTTACAGTTTTAATAGTTTGAGGACAAAAGAAGTATGCTACACAATTTCATTATTGCCCTAAAATAATAAAGTGATTAAATTCATTTATTTTATTGTGCGGCAGAACTTAATTTTTATTCATTTTAATTTATTCATAAATATTTAATTTATCTATTGACCTATTTTCGACAGTTCTGGTGTTCAATTTCTTGTCCTGTCCTTGTAGGAGTGTATGTTTCTAATCCTGAAATTCTTTTTAAACGTTCAAACAATAGAATAACCTGTATTATTATTATTATTATTATTATTATTATGTAGTTTAACCTTTATCATTTATTTTCTTTTTTTCACGTTTCTGGTTTATTAAATTATTTTTACATATATTTTACGCACATTCATTGGTTATACTCAATTGTGCATTCATCGAAAAACAAAACAAAATGTGGGCACAATATTTCTTGTAAAGGTCGCTCATAAAATGCGCTTCAAATGAGAAATTATTTTTTATATATGTGAGTGTTCACAATGACGTCCTTTGACGTGAAATCACAGACTTGTGGGCTGGATTTGAAACTCAAAGCCACTCCCGACCGACTCTTCACCTTATAAATATCGCGGGAGGTCAAATTACCGCCTTGTTTGCAAGGTAATACATTGACATCTAGTCTTTGAATCAGCGACTTTTAGTTTGATCTCTTTTAATTTGACTCAATTTGCAGCACAAATGGAGACGAAAATAGACAATTCACTTCAACAGGTAGGTTTTGTTTTTCCTGCAATTCTACTCATATCTCTCAAACTTATTTTATTTATTTCGGCGATTTTTAAGCAATTTTTGTCTCTTTCGATTAATTTAACAATTCATATGTAAGAGGAAGAAAGTTAAGTTAATAAAATGTGTTATTCCTTCAATTTATCATGTTTAGAGTCCACAAATGTGAACTTTTGGACTTCCCCTGGTTAAAATACTACTGTTCTCCCACATATACATGTTTAGGTCTTTCTTTTATTCTCGATATTTTTATATAATTTTTTTAATCTAATTATATATCGTCTCAGGACCTTTTTTGTTTACTGTGTTGCTGTCAAATAGTTTCTTATTCAGAGGGGGCATATTGACTGGGATATCACATTTTACTATTTGAAATAATTAAAATTAGCAAAAGTGAATAAAATATTCAGGCAGGTTAAACTGCCCTCTTACCACACAGTTTTAAGATGACAAATTTGAAAGTGGATTTCAAAATTAGATTTCATTTCCCCCCTTTTCTCAGGTGGACCTGGACCAAGCCGGTGAGGATTCAGTGTAAGTGGAACTATGCTTTTATTTGATCTGTTTCACAGGATTTCGAGCATTTTTCAATGGTTGATGCAAATCTTAAGCAGACATATTTACTTAGGAATTACAGAGAATGATAGAGAATGTTGAAATTGGATGGGCTTTGATGAAATCTACTCACTGTAATGCATTACACACACACTAGAGGTCAGCAGATGTATCTTGCTGATACTTATTCATTCTTCAAACTGCATACCTATATTTAAAGCCCCTTGTTTCACCCACTCATCTTGCTAACATGCAATATGTTTTATATCTCATCTTATGATGAGGAAGTAAAGCCCAGAGAGTGCCTCTGTTCTGGGCTTCCTCGCTTTCATACTCCTGTGTTCCCAAATACTTATGCATGACTTTTTTTGTAAATATAAACTCTGATTTCTGAATTTGATGCATTGTGTTTGTATTTACATTTTACGCAGTGTCCCAATATTTTTGGAATCAGGCTTGGACATCTGTTAGATGTAGAAGCCTAAATTAATTTGCCAATCTCTCATTCAGATCACCTGGAATTGATTTAGAGGCTGCACTGAAGGAATGCAGCGGCGCCCTCGACCTTTTTCTCAACAATAGATTTTCTGATGCTTTGGCTCTCTTAAAACCCCGGTAAGTCCCTCACACTCAAGTGACAATCTCCAGCTCACTCCATGTTGGTGTACAGCTGTTTCACAATGCTGGTCGTAGATCTTACTTATATGCATTTGATTACTTTTTTTTCTTTTACAATAGATTTTTTTTTTTCTATAAACAAAAAATTTGAAAGAAAAGTATTGTGTAAAAATCTACAGCAACAGAAGACAAACAACTATGATCACCAGAAAAAAAAATTGTATGGTTTTTAAAAACCCCTCAATCAAAAAACAAGGTCACAACAATATTAAATATCTGATCCAATAAGATGAAACCTATTTGGGACATATTTTAGATTATACATAGAGCCACAAGCCAACTATGTATGCATACAGAGCTCAGTAAAGTACCCAGAGTTCCCTCCAGCAGCCAGTATTTCACCCACTTTACTACAAAATTAAGAAATCATTGCCTTTTTCTTCTCCAGGAGGAGTCGGAGCATGTACCATGCAATGGGCTACAGTAGCATTTTGGTGATGCAGGCAGGCATGACCTTTGAACCGAAGGACATGGATGCTGCCATGGAGGCGCTGAGGGAATCTGTGCAGACATGCCAAAGGTAAGGCTGAACCCTTTTCATAAAAGCTCATGATTCAAGTTCTCACTTTGATATAGGGGACAACACATGGTACATTTCTGAGTGAGATAATTTGTTATATGCATAAGAATTTATTAATCACCTCATCTTAAATGTCTTCCAAAACATTGAGAATTGCTAGTTCTCTGAAGAAAAGGCAGACCCAGGGCTATGAATCCATTAAAAAACCCATTAAGCAATAGAGTAGGATATCCCACCTTGTCAAATGGCCTGAAACCTGCCCTCAGGACATGAAACAGGCAATTCCTGTTTATACACAAAGGGACCAAACCCAAATTCTCACACAAAAGTTTTGACACTGTCTTGCTTAACCTGTCCACTTAAAAAAAAAAAAAAAAAAAAAAAAAACACAATATCCTGTGTGTTCTTGAACTTAGGTTTCGGAAGAAAACTGGAATAGTGGAGACTTTAACCAGCCTGTGGTATAGACAACCAGCCGAAAACATGACAGAAGGTAAGTGATGAAACTGATGAGCCATGGTACAGAAGTACTGGCACTGATGCTTAGCAATGTGCTGCCAGGGACAGGAGAGTTTGGGTACACCAAAGTCACACAATAACACAAACTAAACAACCGAGGCAGCTGCAGACCAGCAACTCCTGCGATCTAAATATTGTTTACACTTCAAACAGACAGCTTCCATGTTGGTATTCCTGTGATCTACTGCAGTGGTTCTCAACCTTTTTGAGTCGCGTCCCCCAATTTAACATGCATGTTGTCCGTGACCCCTGCTCACTGAACACAATCTCGCACACACAGTTCAGATCACCCAAAAAAGAAACAAAATGACCAAAAAAAGGAAACAAAATGACCAAAAAAGACACAAATTGACCACAAAATGATTAAAAAAAAGACACAAAATGACCTAAAAATACACAAAATGACCAAAAAAAGACACAAAATGACCAAAAAAAGACACAAAATGACCAAAAAAGACACAAATTGACTACAAAATGATAAAAAAAAAAGACACAAAATGACCTAAAAAGACACAAAATGACCAAAAAGACTAACACATTAACACACACTGACTTCCAAAATGATTTGGCTATCTCCAGAAATCATCTCGCGACCCCAAGGTTGAGAATAGCTGATCTACTGTCGGTAATTTACTGACTACAGACAAGTACCTTATAAAAGTGTGAGTTTCTCACAAGTTTTTTGAATTTATTTTCATTAGCAATGAATAAAACATAATTATTGCCGTTGCTTGCGAGACAAGGAGATGGTGCTAAATTTTATTAGAGTAATGGCCTTTAGCTGACAGCACGCTCCTGCAGGAGAAGACAAGTTGGTATATCTTTTATACTTTTTACTTTATATTTTATATTTATTTATATATATATATATATATATATATATATATATATATATATATATATACATACATACATACATACATACATACATACATACATACATATACTATACTTAGTATGACATCACCATGCTGACTTATAGAAAACTCTAAGGAATTTGCAGAGCTAGATAGGCAATGAGTCATTTAGCCAGAAATGACAATCAATCATCTGGATAAATGCCATTAATCCAATATGAGTCACAGCACAGAAATCAAGTGTGGTTAGGTCTCCAAATAAAAAGTATACTTTTACATATAATACAGTATATATACTTTTGTTCTTGATATAGGCTGCTGCCAATATTAAATTAGATTCTTGTCATTGTACAAGAACATACAACTAAATTCAGGTGCACTCAAGGAACTTGCTCAAATATACAAATGGATAATTAAAATTAAATAATGCTTTTATTCCAGTCATTCATACTCATTATACACATCAAAACATGTGCCAGCATATTATATTCTATACTCATGCACGCATTGCCAATGTATGCAGTTGAAATTGGCAACAGGTGCTCATAGAGATTATTGCACATAATAAATTATTGCACAATAAAGTTGTGATGTAGTTTGGGGGCTTTCAGAGTTAATTATGGTGATGGCTTTGGGTTAGAAGCTGTTCATAAATCTTGTGTGTTTTGATTGAGCTGTAGTGTTTATGAAGGGCAGCTGTTCAAACAGGTTTAGGATGTTGTGTCTTCTGCATATCCTGTTCATTTTGTAGGTTTTTACCCAGCATGTGATAGTTTATTCTTGTTTACAGAGGAGATGCATGCAGAGCTGTGCTACGCTGAAGTTCTGCTGATGAAAGCAGCTCTCACATTCCTGGATGAGAGCATAATTGGTTTCATTAAAGGAGGAATGAGAATCCGAAACAGTTACCAGATTTACAAGTAAGAAGCTTGAATCGGGGACTCAGTTGGTGACACTGTGGAAAGGGGAATAAGTAAATGTTATCGTATTAAAAATATATTTTTAAATGTCTTGTCTCCTCAACCAGGGATTGCCAGGTCTTGGCGAGTCTCACAAAAGACATGGAAAAACAGAAGAGCACTCACATTCACTTTAGGGGCGGTGTCAACATGGGCATTGGATCATTTAATCTGGTAAGAGCTCTAGAAAACACTGCTGTCGAACAGTGTGTCTTTTCTGCCATATAGATAGATAGATAGATATAATTTATTCATCCCAAGCTGGGAAATTACAGTGTAGCAGCAGCATTACACACAGAGACAATAACAACACAATTAAATAAAAAGAACAACCTAGGCATACTTCAAGCAATAAAATATATAATATATCTTATCTCTCATATCTTAATCGCCAGGGTTTTGCTGAAAGCAGTATTTATGAGCAGATATGTTGCTGTCGACAGTGAAAATAAAGACTACTGAAATGCCTGAATGGACAAAGTATTGTACCTTAACCATCTTTATTCTTTTTTTTTTTTCTTTTTTTCTTTTATCAGATGCTGTCTCTGCTGCCCTCCAGAGTCCTCAGACTGATGGAGTTTTTAGGCTTTTCAGGAGACCGGGTAGGTGCCATCAGTCACGTCACGTCATGGTATACTAATAGTGTTTCAATAATAAAGTATTTTTATTTTAATCAAAGAATCGTCTAATTTTCTTACAGGAATTGGGTTTGTCAGAGCTGAGAGAAGGAGCAGCCGGCAACAGCCTGCGCTCCATCCTCAGCACCCTGACTCTGCTGATGTTTCATCTGTACATTACAGTGATTCTGGGTAACTTTCTGCCAGGAATTAACGTATTTGTAGACAAGCAGCATTTTCTCTTTATTTTAAGATTTGTTACAGTCAGAAAATTCTTATTCTGCTCATGTTCCTTCCTCAGGTACTGGTGAGGGAAACCTTACAGAAGCTGAAGCTCTGCTGGAGCCTTACATTGAAAAGTTCCCGAATGTGAGAACAGTTTTTTGCTGACTCTAACTTCCCGGTGAAATTGCAGTGCTGTGAATTAATTTGAGTCTTGTCCACAGGGAGCCCTCATTCTTTTCTACATTGCAAGAATTGCTCTGCTCAAAGGAAACTTCACATTTGTGAGTACAGATAATAACCGGTCTAACACTGTAGACTGTGTCTGCAGTATCTCAGTGCTATTTTTAAAATGAAGAAAACTGAAAGCTCATGGGTTTCTCCACAGGCTCAGGAGAAGTACCTGGCATGTATCGCAGCACAGCAAGAGTGGCGTCAGATACACCACCTCTGTTACTGGGAGCTGATGTGGGCCTACTCATTCGAACAAAATTGGATGGAGGCGTATAAATACGCTGACCTGCTCTGCAAAGAGAGCAAATGGTCCCAGGTAACCAAAATAACCAATGTGCCCTTTGTCCTGTTAAACTGCTCATGTGTTACTTTTATTCTATTTGTTTACCTCCATATGACGAGCTGATTTCTCTTTTCTTGCAGGCCACCTATACATTCCAGAAAGCTGCCATCTTGAGCATGCTCCCAGAGGAAGAAGTGACGAAACTTGGAGAAAATGTGGTGTTGTTATTCAGGTGTGTAAGCAAAACTCTCATGAGCTGCTTTTCCATAATTGCACCAAACCAAGTGGCAACCTCCATGGCTGAAAAGTGAAGCCAATGTGGAAGTGCCATAAAACTATATTCTATCCACTGGCTGCAAAATGGATTCAAATTGTCTGTGCTAAAAGAAAACCACTAATTTATGACTTTATGGTCACAATCACTAGTTTCAAATGTTCTTCAATACAGCATGATGTTTTATTTGTAAATGACGCTATGTCAGTTCCGGTTTTCAGATGTTAATGGCCCACTGACTGCCCATGGTGCTAAATGTATCCTGAGTGAAGAGTCACTCAACTCTCAACTCAACTCAACTTTATTTGTAAAGCACTTTTTAAAACAACCACAGCCGCAACAAAGTGCTGTACATAAACAAACAGAACAAGAGACAATAAAATAAATAAAACAGGAAATAAACACTAAAATAAATTGATTCATTGCTTTTTAAAAGACAATTTAAAAAACAATAAATAAAACAAACCATAAAACACTAAAAACAAGAGCAGAGTCTCATGCGTGGTTAAAAGCCAAGGAATAAAAATAGGTTTTAAGATGACTTTTAAAATTGGACAGTGAGGAGGCTTGTCTGATTTGCA